>NW_027432667.1:0-60298 GCF_044706935.1 Curcuma longa
TTGATCCACTTCATAGCTAGATGTTTCCCCCGATCCTATTCGTTATTCACGTCATCACAATTTAATTTACTCTTGCCGGATCACGTTATAACCAACTCAGCAACATCCCACAGGAGCTTTAATTATAACTTCTCCACCACCCAGAGATGTGGCTACTGGGATTATCATTTTTTAATTATGAACTTCTACTGACCACAGTTCGTTGTTGTTCAAAAAAGATTCTATTCAGATTGATTATGACTCGCTTTAACAAAAAAATGAAATTCCACGGTTTGATTCTTGTCAATTTTAATAAATCTGCTTTAGAGTAATCAACTAACTATGTCTCAGAAATAGATTGATCACGACTCACGAGTTGATATATCGTTGAATTAGCTCTGCCATATAGTTCCTCTTTTTAATCATGCATGCCTAAGTTATCTCAAACTAATTAATTTAATTATAAAATGTGCATGCATGCATGTAGATTGAAGATTATATAAGCATATTTTTTTGTTTGTTTGATTAGAACAGCTGATTAATGGCTAAGTTCATATTAAAGAATCAATTGATTTTATTAATTGTAAATCGATCGTATGATTAATTCTGATAACTATATATGCAAAGAAGTGGCAACATCCACACTTTGATTAATTCTTTTTTCCTTTCAATTTCATATATAAATTAATCTAACAAATTTGTTATCAGTTTCAACTTTCAAGTATATCTTCTTTTGCATATAATCTGGATGAACAGGATCTGTTCTATAGGTTGTATCACTGAATCCTTAAGTACTTAAAGAGACAGACAACACAATCTGGATGATGACTCAATTAATCTTCAGAGCGTGATTAACGGCCCAGATTCTCTCGGGTCGACGGCTGTAGAGGATCGTTAATTCTTTACCTGCTGGGGAGGTCTCGAGTCTGTGACAGACGCAAAATTTTTCTATATATGTGAAATTTTCGTGGGATCGAGTCGACCACCCATTGAGTACAGGAGACTGAGTGAGATTTATCATTTTTTTTTTCTTTTGCATATAAGAATCTATCAACCATGCATCGACGTGGAAAAAATCTATTTAAGACATTGGCGGCGGATCCAAACGATAGATAGTGCCGGCGACTGTGGCTGCATTCCCTGTTCAAAAGTCTGATCCGACAGTGGGTAGGAGCGACGTCAAGGGCTGGCCGTCCTCGTTTAATTCCGTCTCGTTTTCTAACGGTAGCGCCGGCGACTGTCGCCGCCTCTCCTGTTCAACATTTCATCTGATTGGGCAATGGCAGGAACGGCGTCAAGGGTTGGCCTTCCTCGTTAAATTCCATTGCGTTTTCCATTGGCAGTAGGTCGCGATCGGCGGCCGGGGGCTGCATCTCCTGTTCGACATTCTGATTCGACTGCGGCAAGAGCGACGCTAAGAGCTGGCTTGAATACAGTTTGTTCTCCCAACGGTAGCGCAGGCGGCTGTGTCTGCCTCCAAAATTCTAGGAGCGATGCCAAGCGCTGGTCATTCTCGTTAAATTCCGTTGCGTTTTCCATTGGTAGCGCCGGCGGATGGGGCTGCATCCCCTGTTCAACAATCTGATTCGACTGTGGCAGGAGCGACGCCGAGAATTGGCTGGTGGACAATGCCTCAGTCATGACTGGGGAGAGGAGTAGGAGGAGGAGCGATTGCCATTGTCATAGGATAAACGGCACCGAGTTGTTGCGGCAGATAAGTGGGGACGACGGGATAATTGGGATAGCCGACGGGAGGCAGATACGGCGGCGGCGGAAGCTGTTGCGGCAACGAAGAAGTCTGACTCTTGTGCCTTTTGCGTTGTGGTTGGTGGAGGACGACAGATTGTCTGGCGGCGGCTTGCACCTCCGGAGGGTAGATGTTGAGGCCGGCCTGTTGGCGTCGACGGACATAGGAAAACCAGTAGGTCATGACTTCGTACTCCGATCTGCCCTCCATCTGCGCCATAACAACAAAATCAATAATTAAAAGAGGGAGAACAAAAAACCAGATCGATCGATCGATCGATGGAAATTAATAACGAGGATATCGTTCGACGTACTTCGGCGGCGATGCGAGACCACTTGTTGCCGAGCGCCGCATGAAGGCGGCAGAGGTGGAGCTCCTCGTCGCGGGAGAAGGCGACGCCGTCCTTGAGGCCGGGGAGGAGGCTGTTAAGCCAATGAAAGCGGCAGCTCTGGCCGCTTCGCGCCAGTCCGGTGATCCTCGGCACCTGATCCCAATTTCTCGCGCCGTGAGCCCGGACGTACGCCAGCAGCGCAGCGTCTTCCTCCGCCGTCCACGATCTTCTCTTCCTAGTTTTCCGCGGCTGCGTTCCTTCCCCGCCTCCTTCCGCCGGCGACGTGCGCGGTTCTTGCGCACTGTGTACTCTTCCCTCTGCCTCCATCGAGACTTTTGTCGAATATTCCGCTTGGTACGGAGTTCGTATAGGAGTATCGGAAGGGTACAGAGGTTGTATTTATAGAAGACGTTAAAAGGTTGTTGAGAAATATGCGGAAAATATTTCGAAAATCTAACTAATTTTTAATAAATAATATATCGCGTATTAATCGGAACGTACTGTTACTGGAATTATTACGGAAGAAAATAATTAGAGTTTAGGTCCGTTTCAGAATTAATCGATTCAAAACAGTGGATCCTTACAGTTCGTTTGTTGTCCCCGGGCTATAGTGCAGCGGTAGGTTAGGTTGTCACTCAGACACCCGCGGTTCGATCCCCAACACGGCTAGTATTTACAGGAATTTTCCTCCAAATGGAGGATCGCAATCAAAGGATGTTGGACATCTGGGTTGGCCGCTGCGTGCGCTTTCCGATTTACCCTGGTGGTCGATGGAAAACTTCCGTGGGACCAGACCGGTCACCCTTAGGGCTTGAGTCAATGCGACTAACTGAGATTTATCATTTTTTTTTACAGTTCGTTTGTTGGAGGTTAGGGAAAAGAGAAAGAAGGGTAAGGGTAAAGAAGAAAAAAAGAATCTTGACTCTTGTTTGAGATGAAGTGAGTTAAAAAGAAGAAGAGGAGAAAAAGGTAAATTTTTCTTTGTATGTCCATGAATCAATATAATTCCTTACACCAAGACCGGCTTTAGGCCTAGGGCCCCAATTTTATTGGGGCTCAAATTTTTAATATATTAATTATTATATATATATATATTATATATATATATATATATATATATATATATATATATATATATATATATATAAATGTTAGCCTGAGTGCTAGTGCGCGACTCGTGAGTGACGTCGATGTGGAGATGCTGACGTGGTTGGGAATTCCCTCCGCGCGCTCGTGGCAAGCAAAGCAGAAAAAAAGCCCGAACCCGAGCCCGAACCCTAATTCTGCTTCTGCTCGTCGTGCTCTCTTCTCCCTCTTCTCACGGTGCTCTCTTCTCCCTCTGCTCGTCGTGCTCTCTTCTCCCTCTGCTCGCTGCCGCGCTCTCATTTCCATCGTGGCTCACCTCTGCTCTCCTTTGCCCGAAACCCTAATTCCGCTCGGGTTAGTCTCGTTGTGGGCTCGCCGTCGCTACTCCCTCGGCCTGTCGGCCGTCACCTCTCCCGTCGTCGCCTCTCATTTCCATCGCGGCTCGCCTCTGCTCACCTCTGCTCAAAACCCTAATTCCGCTCGGTTAGTCTCGCTGCGGGCTCACCGTCGCTACTCCCTCGGCTCACCGTCACCTCTCCCGCCGTCGCCTCTTACATCGCCCTCCCATTTCCCTGTGCTCGCCCCGCTACTTTCTCCCATTACTAGGTATCAGAAATCCAAGATGCAACTGCTTTAACATTACATATATTAGGAAACTAGATTTTCCTGAGATCCTTTAATACAGTTTGCTATGACTTTCTTTGGTGATAATATGTATGTTATCAGAAGTCGATCAACTTCATTGATGTATAGCTTAATTGGGAAGTACTTAGTCAATCAACTCATGTAGTTGACTAGATTTATAAGTGAGCTTACTGATGATCACTAAATAAGATATGAAATGAGTTCATATAAATGTGCTTAAAATATGCATTCGAGTTGTATCCTGTATGAGAGATCAAGAGTGAGATTTAATAGGATCTTGTTTTAGTTAATAGGACAACAAGTTCAATATTTGTCTAGCTACCGAGATGTAATCTATTTGATTTGGCTCATAAACTTTGTTGCATTCCATTTTAGGGATTTTTTATTTAAATTTCTCCTTTTGCTTTTATTGATGAAAAAAAGTTTGTTATTTTTTTTGTCTATTTATTCATAAAATTTCAAGTCAACTTAAGCATTTCATTTTGCCAGAATTCTAGATACTATTGAAGTTGTGATTTATGATTCTTCAAAGTATAATATTCATCAATTATAGAATCTGAATGAATATTTGAGAAAAACTCTCTCTCAATGTAGAGAATCATAGAATCTATTAGAAATTCTTCTTCCATTTTATTACGAAGAACTATTTTAACATGTTTTGTTGTATTATTTAAATTAAGTCAAAATTACGATAGAATATGCCCGTATTTAATGGATATACTTTGAATAAAGGATTAACTAAGGTTAAATCTAGATGCATAATTTTAGGATTCATAGCATGATTTTAGGATCAGTTTAGTTTTTCACACTGCTATATAAAGGCATATATAACTTATGATTGTAATCAAGTTTTTATTCATCAGCAATAGAAATACATTAATTCTCCACTATTTATTTATCTCTTCTTCATTTCAGTTGCTGATATCGAGTGTTTTTGTTTGACTCTTCTTCAAAGTGGTATCAGAGCTAGGTTACCTTCTAGCTCATTTTTCTTAATTGTAAATATGACAAACAATTTTAATGTTGTTTGGTCTGGTCCCAAATTAGATGGAAAGCTTGATTATAATTATTGGGAGATAATGATGCCTACACATTTGAAAGCTCAAAATCTTTAGAGCTCTATTGTTCTAGGTCTTTCAGAAGGAGCTGATGTAAACTCTCCATGTCGCGATCAACTTGCGCTGAGATAAATTCATCAAGGAGTAGATTATTCAATTTTTGGCATGAGAGTAAATGCCAAGACGACAAAGGAGGTGTGGGACATTTTAAAACTGTCATACAAAGGAGTTGATCGAGCACAAAAATCAAAGTTGCAATCGCTATGAAGGTTATACAATCGATGTGAGATGACTTCTACAGAAATAATTGAGCAATATTTTTCACGTCTTACTAATCTTGTCAATAAAATGAGATTATATAGAGATAAAGTTGAAGAAGGCGATTGGGATGACTAATATTTGTGACTTGGTTTAAGGAAGAGTATGTTGTATTATTTAAATCAAGATGCATAATTAGTTAGATGCATAATTTAAGGAGTGTAAAAAACTAAATTGATCATAAAATTATGCTATGGATCATAAAATTATACATCTAGATTTAACCTTAGCCAATCCTTTATTCAAAGCATATCCATTAAATACGGACATATTTTATCCTAATTTTGACTTGATTTAAATAATACAACATAGTATCCCTTAAACTAAGTCACAAATATTAGTCATCCCAATCGCCTTCTTCAACTTGAGAAAAGTCTCTGTCTTCATTGGTTTTGTAAAGATATCTGCAACTTGGCATTCACTAGGGCAATACTCGATGTTGATTTATTTTTCTGCAATCCATTCTCTAATTTTATGATATTTGATATCTACATGCTTGCTGCAACCATAAAAGACTAGACTCTTAGATAATGCAATTGTTGACTTGTTATCATGAAAAATTATCATATGGTCATCTTGTTTGTGTTGTAGAAAATCTAAAATTTTTCTTAGCAAAATTGCTTGCGTAACACAATTTGTTACTATTATATATTCTGCTTTTGTTGTTGAAAGTGCTACCACTTGTTGTTTTTTAGAAGACCTAGAAATTATAGCTGAACGTAGATGAAAATTGAAAAATATATCCTGATGTACTCTTTCTAGTCTCAACATCTTTGACCCAATCACTGTCTGTATATCTGACAAGTTCTACAGTTTTATTAGTAAAATACAAAAATTCCATCATTAATTATACCTTTAACATATCTTGGATTTTGGATGATAATTGGTTTGTGACATATACATTTTAGGCACTTTCATTTTTCTAGGTTAAATTATTTAGCGAGAAGGAAGCTTGTTTTTGAGTTGCCTGATATATTAAGCCTAATCATGTTTATAAAACTTGTTTAATTGACAAGAAATATAGAGAACCTTTTCCCGTAGGAAAGTCATGGAGAGCTGTAAAACAGTTAGAATTTGTTCATTCAGATTTGTGCCATAGTGGAAGTTCCATCACTTGGAGGTAATAAGTATTTTATTATTTTTATTAATGATTTGAGTCAAAAAATTTGGGTTTATCTTCTACATCAAAAGTCAGAAGCATGTAATATTTTCAAGCAATTTAAGCTATTTGTTGAAAAACAAAGTGGACTTGAAATCAAAATTTTAAGAACTGATAGAGATACAGAATATATTGCTTGTCATAATTTTAGGATCCATAGCATGATTTTAGGATCAATTTAGTTTTTCACACTGCTATATAAAGACATGTATAGCCTATGATTGTAATCAAGTTTTTATTCATCAGCAATAAGAAATACATTAATTCTCCACTATTTTATTTGTCTTATTCATTTAAGTTGCTGATATCGAGTGTTTTCTTTTGACTCTTCTTCATCTGAAGTGCTATCATGTTTCATAGTTGAAAATGCACGTTCTGTAGTTGTCGTAGAAACCGACAAAGTTAAAACTAGATTGATCACTTGTTGATAAAATTATAGCATTATAATTTTTTATTTCAAATAACCCTCAGTACAATTTTGAGATAGTGGATAATTTTTAAAAATATTCATGACAAACTATATCAAGCTCATAATGTTAAAGTTGACACCTCAATTATGCATTTCTTGTTTAGTGAAGTCCTTAGGTATTTTATTCTTTTCTAAGTTTCCTTCCCTCTTTCCATCCGATTTGAATGCCCCCTAACTACATACTTAAAAAATGGGCCCTCGAACTACTATTAAAAGAGGGAATCAAATTTTAACTAGGAACTTAAAAAAAAAATCGGGCTACAACCATGATAACTTATTACTTGGCTACGCCCTTGGTGTCAATGCTGCAGCACGAGATTCGTTCTTGACAGGAGTGACAACGCGGTCTTCATCGTCCAAGTATATGATCTCTGAGATTACTGAACTAACTGTATGTTTAGGAAATTAAATACTGCAAATGTTCTTCGACATTTTCCTCTTCTTTTGCATTTAAGGATCACTTATTCGAGGGAAAAGTTTTACTTCAAAAAAAGATAAAGATGATGAATATTGGAAATGCCTTGAAAATACTCAATTCTAATCATACATGTTAATCTTCTCTTGTTTCAAGCACACAATATATATTAAACAAAGCTTGGTACGTAATTTGTTCTTTACTAGCTAGAGTTAGATTTGGAACCAAAAATCTGAAAAGAATCTATCAACCATGCATCAACATGCAAAAAAATCTATTTAAAACATTGGCGGCGGCCAAGCGGCATCCACTCAACTCTTCAACACAGTATACGGGCCAAAAAATTCGTCGTAGTAGTAAAATTCGGTTGCGGATCCCGACGACTGTGGCTGCATTCCCTGTTCAAAAGTCTGATCCGACAGTGGGTAGGAGCGACATCAAGGGCTGGCCGTCCTTGTTTACTTCCTGTCTCGTTTTCTAAAGGTAGTCGTCGGCGACTGTAGCCGCCTCTCCTGTTCAACATTAATCATTGGGCTGATTGGGCATTGGTATGGCCAGCCTTGTTCAACATTCTGATTGGACGAGCGACGTCAAGGGTTGGCCTTCCTCGTTAAATTCCATTGCGTTTTCCATTGGTAGCGTCGCGATCGGCGGCTGGGGCTGCATCTCCTGTTCGACATTCTGATTCGACTGCGGCGAGAGCGACGCTAAGAGCTGGTTTTCCTCGTTGAATACAGTTTGTTCTCCCAACGGTAGAGCAGGCGGCTGTGTCTGCCTCCCCAGGAGCGACGCCAAGCGCTGTTCATTCTCGTTAAATTCCGTTGCGTTTTCCATTGGTAGCGCCGGCGGCTGGGGCTGCATCCCCTGTTCAACAATAATCTGATTCGACTGTGGCAGGAGTGACGCCGAGAATTGGCTGGTGGACAATGCCTCAGCCATGACTGGGAGAGGAGGAGTAGGAGGAGGAGCGATTGCCATCGTCACAGGATAAACGGCACCGAGTTGTTGCGGCAGATAAGTGGGGACGACGGGATAATTGGGATAGCCGACAGGAGGCAGATACGGCGGCGGCGGCGGAAGCTGTTGTAGCAACGAAGAAGTCTGACTCTTGTGCCTTTTGCGTTGTGGTTGGTGGAGGACGACAGATTGTCTGGCGGCGGCTTGCACCTCCGGAGGGTAGATGTTGAGGCCGGCCTGTTGGCGTCGACGGACGTAGGAAAACCAGTAGGTCATGACTTCGTACTCCGATCTGCCCTCCATCTGCGCCATAACAACAAAATCAATAATTAAAAGAGGGAAAACAAAAAACCAGATCGATCGATCGATCGATGGAAATTAATAACGAGGATATCGTTCGACGTACTTCGGCGGCGATGCGAGACCACTTGTTGCCGAGCGCCGCATGAAGGCGGCAGAGGTGGAGCTCCTCGTCGCGGGAGAAGGCGACGCCGTCCTTGAGGCCGGGGAGGAGGCTGTTAAGCCAATGAAAGCGGCAGCTCTGGCCGCTTCGCACCAGTCCGGTGATCCTCGGCACCTGATCCCAATTTCTCGCGCCGTGAACCCGGACGTACGCCAGCAGCACAGCGTCTTCCTCCGCCGTCCACGATCTTCTCTTCCTAGTTTTCCGCGGCTGCGTTCCTTCCCCGCCTCCTTCCGCCGGCGACGTGCGCGGTTCTTGCGCACCGTGTAGTCTTCCCTCTGCCTCCATCGAGACTTTTGTCGAATATTCCGCTTGGTACGGAGTTCGTATAGGAGTATCGGAAGGGTACAGAGGTTGTATTTATAGAAGACGTTAAAAGGTTGTTGAGAAATATGCGGAAAATATTTCGAAAATCTAACTAATTTTTAATAAATAATATATCGCGTATTAATCGGAACGTACTGTTACTGGAATTATTACGGAAGAAAATAATTAGAGTTTAGGTCCGTTTCAGAATTAATCGATTCAAAAAACAAGATCCTTACTTTTTGATGAAAGGATCCAATGGTGCAATGGTAGGATATTTCGGTTGTGATCGAGGGATTTGTGATTCGAAAGGTATTTGCAAGAATATATCAAAGGATCATCGAAGGAAATGCTGAGATTTATCATTTTTTTGATGAAAGGTAAAAATATATATCATCAAAGGAAATGCACAATCATACAGAAGCTCCGGTGACATCAACTCATATCATGTTTGACGAACTGTCAGATTTGAGCCATCGCCATAGGTATGTTGTACATGCGCTCTAATGAATACCAGACACATCTGCTACACTCTCTAATCATGTGTACAAATGACTAATCACCATCTTATGACTATACAGGTAGCCATGTCCCCCCCCCCCCCCCCCCCCCCCCCCTAGAAGGGTGAGGGTAGCTCGCCTACTATCAGCACTACTCTCATTGTCATCCAGCAAAATCTCCTGCCAGCTCTCCGCATCCAGCTGCCAGCTAGCCATGTCACCCCCCTGCGGAGCGAGGGTGGCTCTCCAACTGGCCGCACTGTCCTCGTCATCCGGCACGAACCTCCAGCCAGCATTCGCGCTAACCGCTACCTCCAGGAGGTGGGACATCCAGTCATGAAGCCACCACTCCAAAAACCGCCATCGACATGAAGCCACCACTCCACGCGCCGCCATCATCACGTGCAATACCCGCATATGAGGTCATCACAGGAACTGCCGCCATCCGCAAGTGACGCACAACACTGCACTGCCCGTGCGTCACGATCTCCTCCATCAGTCGCTCGTCAATCTCTGCCATCAGATGCCAGCTCTCTATGTCAACCAATCACCAATAGAGCCTGCCCCTCACCATAGAGCCCAAGTCCAATAAGGTGCACACTTTTAGCAAGTGGCTAGCTATCAACAGATTTGACATGTCTTTACTGTAGCCGTTTCTACGGACTAGATAGGCCTTTATCGGTGGACCTATTCACCCTCATAGGCTTTTTGGCAAAGCCTCAGCCATCAACGGATTTGGGACGTCTTTACCGTAAGCCGTTTGCTACGGACTAGATGGATCTAAAGGGGTGGATCCATGCACCCAAAAGATTTTTTTTTTCACAATGTACGTATGTAGTATGCATGCATGTAGAGAATGCCCTATATGTAAATGCCAGAAAGAATACAAATGCAAGAACTTTCCCTAATATGCACCCTAACTATGTTATGCAATAGGTATGCCTATACTAATGATGATACATAACAATGCTATGTAATACATAGAGTGAAACATAATGATGCTATGCAAAACATATGACATGGATCTACCCCTAAGACGCCCCGCATCTCCATGGCCTACTCCTGCCTCAGCCTGCCTCCCTCCTCAGCTCGCGATCCGTATAGATGTCCATCGCTTGATAAACATGAGTCTGTACCCGCCGAATGATGGCCTCCTCGTCCACTCGTCGCCCCTCGTGCATGCTATCGTTACGGGCCCCCCATATGTGATGCACCAGAGGCCCAAGGGCTATATGTCTCGCTGAAGATGCAGTAGAAACCCTCCGATACTGCCGCCGAAGTGTCCTCAGCGTACTCCTGTATGTGGTCATCTCTGGTCTCATATGCAGCCATCCACGAATCCGTCCCTATAATCGACATGTAGTGTCACATCTGAAAAAGACATGCTCCAGCGTCTCCTCCTCTCGTCCACAAAAGGTGCACCGCCGATCCGGCAAGTAGTCCCGTGGGGCTCGTACCGGTAGCCTCCCTTGCGCAAGTATCCATAACGTAAAGGTGTGACTCGGCTGAACAGCACTGTGCCATACTGTCCTCGTCCACGGCTGTCTCGGTCTGACACCTCGGAAGTAGTCATACGCCTGCTAAACACCCCCCCGGCGCTCCTGAAACCAAGAAGATAGAAGCTGTGCTGCCACTGTGGGGCTCCCCGCCGTGCTCAGGACACGATCTCTGATATAAAGCAGCTGCTTTAGGAGTGGGGAATCACCATGGCAAGCTGTCCACTCCCAAAGTCCTATTCTTTGTAAGCAGTGGCGGAGCCATGATTTTTGCCGAGGGGGGGGCCATTTTTGCCGAGGGGCTTCCAGTGAGGAAGGTACGAGGAGACGAGAGTAAAGCCATGGACTTTGAACAGAGAGCTGCAGCTTTGGCTGGAGCCTTCGGACTCTCGCCGCTGATAATGTACATGGGTTTATTGTCATTGTAAAGACGGAGAAGCAGCCACTTGGCGCAAGTGCATTGGCTAGAAGAAGTTCTATGAGACAGGATTCTCTAATATTCCAATCCTTCGTTATTTTTTATTTATCACTTTTATTTTAAACAAGATTTTTTTTTTTAATAATTCAACTATCCAAAGCATACACAACACAAGCAGAAAGAAGAAGAGAAGGAGAAGAAGAAGAAGAAGAAGAAGAAGAAGAAGAAGAGAAACGAGGAGAAAGAAGTGGATAAGATGAAGACCTCGACACTGATCTCTAAGTTGACTCCGGTGGCTCTTTGCCGGAGGTGCTCTCCTAGCTTTGACCAGGTTGACCTTCATCCTGCAGCGATATGACCGTCTCGAATGCCCCCACCAGAGCCCTCACCTTGCTCTTCCTCTTCTCCAACAATTTGCTCATGGTCTCCTCGATCACGTCGTTGCTTACCTTCTCCTCTTTCTTCTTTGCCTGCAAGAACGCCGGCTTCTTAAACACCATCAGCGTCGGCACCGCCTCCTCTCCATTCTCATCTAACGTCGTCATCCTTGGCTCTGCCCGCGCTGGCGGTGGAGCCTTACTGGCCTGATCTGCCTCGACCTCAATCTTCTCCGTAGTTGACTCTGCGGCCGGAGATATGTTGCTTCCAGTCTCCTCTGCATCATCTCCTCTATTATCCGGCACGACATCGATCGTAAATGGTTCAGGCATCGTTAAATCCGTGCCTTCTGTTTCATCTCCTACATTTGCGAGTGGTTCTCGGCGAGGTGGTTCGATGCTCTCAGAAGCCGACGGTTCCTCGTCGGAAATCTCAAGAACTCTGCTTTCGTTGAGATCTTACTCCGGTGAACTGTGCTGCTCTGGTTGTTGAGATTCTAAGTTTCTATTTTCAAAGTCAGGGGGTCCCCAGGCGCCCCCTGTAGCTCCGCCCCTGTCTGTAAGTACCGGTGATGTATTCATCGAATCCATAGTGCGTCCTGCCTGTCCTAAATATGCTACAAAACCTTAGCCAGTAAGGCAAGATTCTAAGCCCTCGGGCCAAGACCACCCTCTGCCCTCGGCCGGCAAAGCTCTGACCATGCAATAAGCGGTCTCTGGGTAGTCCACATGAAATACCTGCAAATCTCATGTATACGATCTATGACTACATTGGGGATGGGCAGGGTGGACATCCAGTAGCACTCCACTCCCTGGAGGACTGATGCAATCAACTGTGCTTTCCCTGCATATGATAGTGTAGCCTTGGGCCATGATGTGACCCACCTAGTCAAGGTGTCCAGCAATGCTGTGTAGTCTGAGATCCTGAGTTTTTGCGAGGCAATGGGAATCCCCAGATATCTGAAAGGCATCTCCCTCTGCTGAAACCCAGTAATACTCAAAAGTCGATCTTGAGTCGTACTATCCACCCTTGCCATGTAAATAGAGGATTTGGCCACATTGGCCGTGCGCCCTGTCATCTGAGAAAACTGTCGCAGACACTCCACTAGTCGCATAACTGAAGAGGCATCTCCGCATGAAAGCAACAACAGATCATCTGCGTACACAAGGTGTGCAATCCGTAGGGGCTCACACATGGGGTGGAAGTGAAAATCTAGTCATCTCATACATCTCTCAAGTGACAGCAACAAATACTCCATGCACATGCCAAAGAGGTATGGAGACAGTGGGTCCCCCTGTTGCAATCCCCTCCCGCCGCTGAAGAATCCATGCAGGCTATCATTTATCACTACCGAAAAAGATGTCGTAGAAATACACTCACGGATCCATGTGATAAAAGTGGGGGGGAAACCGAAGGGCTATAAGAACATCCTGCAGGAACTCCCAGTGAACCGAGTCAAAAGTCTTCTGAAGATCCACCTTTAATGTACATCGTGGTGATATGCGCTTTCTGGTATACCGTCATAGAATCTCCTGCGCTAGGTGGATATTATCTATGATAAGACATCCTCTGACGAAGGCTGTCTGTGCGGGGTGCAATAGCATATCGGTCACCTCTACTAAGCGGCTGACTAGTAGCTTAGAAATCACCTTGTAAAATATTGTGCAGCACGATATAGGCCTATAATCATGGATAGTAGCAACATGATCCGTCTTAGGTATCAAAGCAATAAGAGTGTGGTTTCAAGATCGAAGCAATCTCCCACTCTGAAAAAACTCAAGTATAGCAGCAGTGAAATCTAGACCTATTGTATCCCAGGAGTGCTTGAAAAACTTGAAACTATATCCGTCTGGTCCCGGTTTCTTAAGATCACCAATATCAAACAATGCATGCTTAATCTCCTCCGCTGTCGGTGTCCTGAGTAGTTTGGAGTGCTGATCCTCTGGAAGTGTCCTGCCAAAACTCATGTAATCCGGCAGAAAATCAGAACGTGCAACCTGGACCCCAGCCGTGACTAAAAATGCGTAACAAACTCTCAAGCCACATCCTCCGGCGTGGTGGCTAGACTCCCATCACTGCGCTCTATGGCCACAATTTCTCTCCTCTTGTTGTTCCGCTTCACCATGGAGTGGAAAAAGGTAGTACAGCGATCAACCTCCCAAAAATAAGTACGCTTTGCTCGCTGCTGATAGAACAGATACTCTGCCTGTGCTAGTTTGTCTGCAGTCCTACGGGCCTCCTGGAACTCCTCATCCACCCATCCCTGCGATAGAGTCCGCTGCTGGACTTCCTCGAGGTGCTGCTTGGCCACTCTGGCTCTCTTCTGTATGTGCTAAAAATCCTGTCTATTTAGTTGCTTGAGAGGCCCCTTCAGTTGACTAAGTTTGTGCCTGAGTATGTACTGTGCTGCTCCTGTGACTATCCCTCCCCGTGATGATGATGCCCAACACTGATGTACTGTCTGTAGAAAGCTAGGATGAGTGACCCACATGTTGAAGAATTTAAAAGGCTTGGACCGCCTTCCACAACTCTCTAGGATGGAGACTATGCAAGGTGTATGGTTTGAGATAGTCCCTAGGGGTCTGAACTCTGCGTAACTGCTCCTATCCTGCTCCAACCACAGAGGATTAACCATGGCCCAATCCAACTTACTCACCAAGTGCCCATTTGTCCAAGTAAACCTGCAACCGATGTAGCGTAAGTCCTCAATACCTGCCAGGAGAATAAGATCCTGGAAATCTACTGTAGCATGTGTAGTCACCTCCATCCCTCCCTGCTTATCCGCTGGGGACAAGGGGGAGTTGAAATCCCCTAAGAGAAGTCATGGTAAGGTCATATGCTTTGCAATCTGCTGTAACCCCTCCCACAACCTACGCCGACTGGTCAATGTGAGCTGACCATACACAAAAGTCATTGCATAGTAGGTCCTTGTGACTCTGTGCTGTATAATCGTGTGGACGTACTGATCAACCCACTCCTGTATCTCTAACGCAATGCTCTGACTGTCCCACAACAGTAACATCCTACTCCTATCTGAAGCCCCTGTCTGCTGCTCACTCTCCCAGTGTCTGAAAGGACCAATTTTGAGTTTAAGATAAACTGCAGCGGTCAATTTAGCCTCCATGATACACAATGCACTTAATCTATCCCGTTGAAGAAGGTTGAGTACCTCCTTCTGTTTGAGGCCCTTGTTGAAGCCTCGAATATTCTATGCTCCTATCTTCATGTCTGCTTAGAGGGTATGACCCTCTTGGCACCGAATTTAAGCTTCCTTTCATGAGTCCTAAGCTGCTCAGCCTGATTGCTCTGCACACCAATTGGATTCTGTTGCTCATCCTGATCTACTGTGGTGGGCTGTGGTGCTACACCTTAATACCATAGTGCGGCAGCCAAGCCAACAACAACATGTAAACAAGCCTTTGTCGGCCCAGAAATGTGCTTTGCATCTTCAAAATGTGGCACTGCTGGTATAGGTGCTGTACTGAGTGGAGCATGAAGTTCCTGCTGCCTCTTGATTTCTTGATGTGGATCCTTACTGTTCGTTTGTTGGAGGTCAGGGAAAGAGAAAGAAGGGTAAAGGTAAAGAAGGAAAAAAAGAATCTTGACTCTTGTTTGAGATAGAGTGAGTTAAAAAGAAGAAGGGGAGAGAAAGATAAGCTTTCCTTTGTATGTCCATGAATCAACATAATTCCTTACACCAAAGCAGACTTTAGGTCTAGGGCCCCAATTTTATTGGAGCTCAATTTTTTAATATATTAATTATATATATATATATATATATATATATATATATATATATATATATATATATATATATATATATATATATATATATATATACAGAAATGTTAGCCTGAGCGCTAGTGCGCGACTCATGAGTGACACCGATGTGGAGATGCTGACGTGGCTAGGAATTCCCTTCGCGCACTCGTGGCAAGCATAGTAGGAAAAAAAGCTTGAACGTCGTGCTCTCCGTGCTCTCTTCTCGCTCACCGCGCTCTCTTCTCGCTCTGCTCACCGCGCTCTATTCTCGCTCTGCTCTCCCTCTTCTCACGGTGCACTATTCTCCCTCTGCTCATCGTGCTCTCTTCTCCCTCTGCTCGCTGATGCACTCTCATTTCCATAGTGTCTCACCTATGCTCTCCTATGCCTAAAACCCTAATTCCGCTCGAGTTAGTCTCATTGCAGGCTCGCCGTCGCTACTCCCTCGGCCAGCTGTCGCCTCTCCCGCCGTCGCCTCTCATTTCCATCGCGGCTCGCCTCTGCTCACCTCTGCTCAAAACCCTAATTCTGCTCGGGTTAGTCTCTTTGCGGGTTAGTCATTAAAATAGAAAAAAGTAAGATTTAAGCAATTTGACTTAGTGGTTGTTATTGTACAATCTCAAAGGATAAGATCCACATAACAAACCACAAAAAGTTGTACATGTTTGTTGCTTAAATAGTTTGAGATTTAGTGAAAATAAAAATAAGATTAAATTCGCAACAACAAACTAAACTTTGTGTTCTAGTTTGCAATGTGCATACCTTCAATACCAAACTCCAAAAATATAAAAATGATCCATATATACATACATATACTATTGAAGTTGTGATTTACGATTCTTCAAAGTATAATATTCATCAATTACAGAATCTGAATGAATATTTGAGAAAAACTCTCTCTCAATGTAGAGAATCATAAAATCTATTATAAATTCTTCTTCCATTTTATTACGAAGAATTATTTTAACATGTTTTGTTATATTATTTAAATTAAGTCAAAATTATGATAGAATATGCCTGTATTTAATGGATATGCTTTGAATAAAGGATTGACTAAGGTTAAATCTAGATGCATAATTTTAGGATTCATAGCATGATTTTAGGATCAGTTTAGTTTTTTACACTGCTATATAAATTAAAGACATGTATAGCCTATGATTGTAATCAAGTTTTTATTCATCAGCAATAAGAAATACATTAATTCTTCACTATTTTATTTATCTCTTCTTCATTTCAGTTGCTGATATCGAGTGTTTTTGTTTGACTCTTCTTCATCTGAGTGTTATCAAAGTGGTATTAGAGTTAGGTTAACTTCTAGCTCATTTTTCTTAATCGTAAATATGACAAACAATTTTAATGTTGTTTGGTCTGGTCCCAAATTAGATGGGAAGCTCGATTATAATTATTAGCAGATAATGATGTCTACACATTTGAAAGCTCAAAATCTTTGGAGCTCTATTGTTCTAGGTCTTTCAGAAGGAGCTGATGTAAACTCTCCATGTCCCGATCAACTTGCGCTGAGATAAATTCATCAAGGAGTAAATTATTCAATTTTTGGCATGAGGGTAAATGCCAAGACGACAAAGGAGATGTGGGACATCTTAAAACTATCTTACAAAGGAGTTGATCGAGCACAAAAATCAAAATTGCAATCACTATGAAGGTTATACAATCAATGTGAGATGACTTCTACAGAAACAATTGAGCAATATTTTTCATGTCTTACTAATCTTGTCAATAAAATGAGATCATATAGAGATAAAGTTGAAGAAGGCGATTGGGATGACTAACATTTGTGACTTGGTTTAAGGAAGAGCATGTTGTATTATTTAAATCAAGATGCATAATTAGTTAGATGCATAATTTAAGGAGTGTGAAAAACTAAATTGATCCTAAAATTATGCTATGGATCCTAAAATTATACATCTAGATTTAACCTTAGCCAATCCTTTATTCAAAACATATCCATTAAATACAGACATATTCTATCTTAATTTTGGCTTGATTTAAATAATACAATATAGTATCCCTTAAATCAAGTCACAAATGTTAGTCATCCTAATCACCTTCTTCAACTTGAGAAAAGTCTCTGTTTTCATTGGTTTTGTAAAGATATCTGCAACTTGGCATTCACTAGGGCAATACTTGATGTTGATTTATTTTTCTGTAACTCATTCTCTAATTTTATGATACTTGATATCTATATACTTGCTGCGACCATGAAAGACTAGACTCTTAGATAATGCAATTGTTGACTTGTTATCATAAAAAATTATCATATGACCATCTTGTTTGTGTTGTAAAAAATCTAAAATTTTTCTTAGCAAAATTACTTGCGTAACATAATTTGTTATTGTTATATATTCTGCTTCTGTTGTTGAAAGTGCTACCACTTGTTGTTTTTTAGAAGACTTAGAAATTATAGCTGATCGTAGATGAAAATTGAAAAATATATCTTGATGTACTCTTTTCTAGTCTCAACATCTTCGACCTAATCACTGTCTGTATATCCAACAAGTTCTACAGTTTTATTAGTAAAATATAAAATTCGATCATTAATTATACCTTTAACATATCTGAGATTTTGGATGGTAATTGGTTTGTGACATATACATTTTAGGCACTTTCATTTTTTTTTGTTAAATTATTTAGCGAGAAGAAAGCTTGGTTTTGAGTTGCCTGATATATTAAGCCTAATCATGTTTTGTTTAATTGACAAAAAATATAGAGAACCTTTTCCCGTAGGAAAGTCATGGAGAGCCGTAAAATAGTTAGAATTTGTTCATTCAGATTTGTGCCACAGTGAAAGTTCCATCACTTGGAGGTAATAAGTATTTTATTATTTTTATTAATGATTTGAGTCAAAAAATTTAGGTTTATCTTCTACATCAAAAGTCAGAAGCATGTAATATTTTCAAGCAATTTAAGCTATTTGTTGAAAAACAAAGTGGACTTGAAATCAAAATTTTAAGAACTGATAGAGATACAGAATATATTGCTTGTCATAATTTTAGAATCCATAGCATGATTTTAGGATCAATTTAGTTTTTCACACTGCTATATAAAGACATGTATATCCTACGATTGTAATCAAGTTTTTATTCATCAGCAATAAGAAATACATTAATTCTTCACTATTTTATTTGTCTTATTCATTTAAGTTGTTGATATCGAGTATTTTCTTTTTACTCTTCTTCATTTGAATGTTATCATATTTCATAATTGAAAATGCACGTTCTATAGTTGTCGTAGAAACCAACAAAGTTAAAACTAGATTGATCACTTGTTGATAAAACTATAGTGATGCCGGTGCCATAGATGACTTGACTCTTTCTCTAAGGTAAAAAAGAGTCAAAGGAGTCAAGCCTAGGACTGATTTGGCAATGCTAGTCAAATGGACTAGTGTCAATATTTGTCTTTTGTGGATTCAACAAGCTGCGCATGTTCCCAAGACACATGGCCACATAAAGAGCCTTTATAAAGTTGTCATAGAAGATGTCCTTGAACTTCTTTTTTCCTACACATAATGCCAAAAAGAAGGAACAGGAAAGGACATGCGTCAGAGGTGGTCTCCTGATACACTTACATAATGGGAGAGTTCTAGGAAAATGGGGACTTCTTCTTCTTCCTCTTCTGGGGGAGGGAGCTCTTCTTCTTCTCTAGAGGGGTTGTGCATTTCAGGTTCTCACCTCTTTTTCCAAGAGGAAGCTCTTCTTCTTCCACGGGCTGGTTTAATTTTCTAAACTCTTTTTTTCTTCTTCTTCTACATTTTCATTTTTCCTTCCACGGAATACTAACTTGAGCGTCGGAGTGGCCTGCCGGGTCTTCCTCGGCACCATTCTCATCTCCTGTTGAAGTGTATTTCAGGTTCTCATCATCCTCTCTCTCGAGCTCTGTTAAGAAGCCACACGTGTCGGATCGTTTGTTGACTGGTGGCTTAACCATCTCGGTATTTGGCTGGAACATATAGTATTATAATTTTTTATTTCAAATAACCCTCAGCACAATTCTGAGATAGTGGATAATTTTTAAAAATGTTCATGACAAACTATATCGAGCTCATAATGTTAAAGTTGACACATCAATTATGCATTTCTTGTTTAGTGAAGTCCTTAGGTATTTTATTCTTTTCTAAATTTCCTTCTCTTTTTCCATCCGATTTGAATGCCCCCTAACTAAAAAAAAAATATTAATCCTAGTTAGTCGTATTAACTCAATCCCTAGGGGTGACTCGTCCGACCCCACGGAAGTTTTCCACCGGCCACTAGGATAAATCGGGAAGCGCACGCAGCGGCCAACCCAGATGCCCAGCATCCTTTGATTACGATCCCTATTTGGAGAAAAATTCCTATAAATACGCCGTAGTTGGGGATCAAATTAATCGCGGGTGCCTGAGTGACAATCTGGATATCCTACCGCGGCACCATGGCCTCGGAGACAAATGCCCCCTAACTACATACTTAAAAAATGGGCCCCCAAACTACTATTAAAAGAGGGAATCAAATGCGGCACCATGGCCTCGGAGACAAATGCCCCCTAACTACATACTTAAAAAATGGGCCCCCAAACTACTATTAAAAGAGGGAATCAAATTTTAACTAGGAACTTAAAAAAAAAATCGGGCTACAACCATGATAACTTATTACTTGGCTACGCCCTTGGTGTCAATGCTGCAGCACAAGATTCGTTCTTGACGGGAGTGACAACGCCGTCTTCATCGTCCAAGTATATATGATATCTGAGATTACTGAACTAACTGTATGTTTAGGAAATTAAATACTGCAAATGTTCTTTGGCATTTTCCTCTTCTTTTGCATTTAAGGATCACTTATTCGAGGGAAAAGTTTTACTTCAAAAAAAGATAAAGATGATGAATATTGGAAATGCCTTGAAAAGACTCAATTAACACCATTTGCAAATTGGAGACTTATAATCATACATGTTAATCGTCTCTTTGTTCAAGCACAAAATATATATTAAACAAAGCTTGGTACGTAATTTGTTCTTTACTAGCTAGAGTTAGATTTGGAACCAAAAATCTGAAAAGAATCTATCAACCATACATCAACGTGCAAAAAATCTATTTAAAACATTGGCGGCGGCCAAGCGGCATCCACTCAACTCTTCGACACAGCATACGCGCCAAAAAATTCGTCGTCGTAGTAGTAAAATTCGGTTGCGGATCCCGACGACTGTGGCTGCATTCCCTGTTCAAAAGTCTGATCCGACAGTGGTAGGAGCGACATCAAGGGCTGGACGTCCTCCTTTACTTCCGTCTCGTTTTCTAACGGTAGCGTCGTCGGCGACTGTAGCCGCCTCTCCTGTTCAACCTTAATCAGCTGATTGGGCAATGGCGGGAGCGACGCCAAGCGCTGGTCATTCTCGTTAAATTCCGTTGCGTTTTCCATTGGTAGCGCCGGCGGCTGGGGCTGCATCCCCTGTTCAACAATAATCTGATTCGGCTGTGGCAGGAGTGACGCCGAGAATTGGCTGGTGGACAATGCCTCAGCCATGACTGGGAGAGGAGTAGGAGGAGCGATTGCCATCGTCACAGGATAAACGACACCGAGTTGTTCCGGCGGATAAGTGGGGACGACGGGATAATTGGGATAGCCAACGGGAGGCAGATACGGCGGCGGCGGAAGCTGTTGTAGCAACGAAGAAGTCTGACTCTCGTGCCTTTTGCGTTGTGGTTGGTGGAGGACAGATTGTCTGGCGGCGGCTTGCACCTCCGGAGGGTAGACGTTGAGTCCAGCCTGTTGGCGTCGACGGACATAGGAAAACCAGTAGGTCATGACTTCGTACTCCGATCTGCCCTCCATCTGCGCCATAACAACAAAATCAATAATTAAAAGAGCGAAAACAAAAAACCAGATCGATCGATCGATCGATGGAAATTAATAACGAGGATATCGTTCGACGTACTTCGGCGGCGATGCGAGACCACTTGTTGCCGAGCGCCGCATGGAGGCGGCAGAGGTGGAGCTCCTCGTCGCGGGAGAAGGCGACGCCGTTCTTGAGGCCGGGGAGGAGGCTGTTAAGCCATCGAAAGCGGCAGCTCTGGCCGCTTCGCGCCAGCCCGGTGATCATCGGCACCTGATCCCAATTCCTCGCGCCATGAACCCGGACGTACGCCAGCAGCACAGCGTCTTCCTCCGCCGTCCACGATCTTCTCTTCCTAGTTTTCCGCGGCTGCGTTCCTTCCCCGCCTCCTTCCGCCGGCGACGTGCGCGGTACTTGCGCACTGTGTACTCTTCCCTCTGCCTCCATCGAGATTTTTGTCGAATATTCCGCTTGGTACGGAGTTCGTATAGGTTGTATTTATAGAAGACGTTAAAAGGTCGTTGAGAAATATGCGGAAAATATTTCGAAAATCTAACTAATTTTTAATAAATAATATATGACGTATTAATCGGAACGTCCTGTTACTGGAATTATTACGGAAGAAAATAATTTAGAGTTTAGGTCCGTTTCAGAATCAATCGATTCAAAACAGTGGATCCTTAGAATTTCGTGCGATGGCTGTCTCTTCTTCCGCCGGCGACGACGGCCTCCGACCACCTCCGCAATCGTGCTCCATCTGTCTCCAGTCAATCAACCAAGAAGCCTATTTAGATCGATGTTTCCGTAAGCCATCCTCTGCCTTCTTTTTTTTTTCTCCCCCAAATTCGATCATCTGTCGCGTTAGGTTATTTCAAACCCTTTTCTTGAATTCGTTGGTTTCCCTCGTATATCGTTACATTTCGAGGTTCGGGAATTTCGTTATTCTTTTACCTTGAATTAGGGTTTTGCTCTGTCTCGTTGTACGCAGCTTCAAACTAGAAATCGTTCGAGTTACTTGAGTCCATCTACTCGTATTCAATTGCTAGTCGGCGTTAAAGTACTGCGATCGTGTTGAAACTTTTGTGAAGAGATGGGCAGCTGCTTCTTTTCGTCAAGCAATATAGAAGGTCTTGGTAAATGAGTCAAGTGCAGGGTATTCCGCATAGTAACAAGTCGATAGCAGAAGGTAATTGGCAATGGGTACTGTGCATGTAACCATTGGAATATCAGATTGGAACGTTAGTTATATCCTCTCATATAACTCGAGGGGCTTTGATGCCCACGGACTGTTTTCTATCACATGGAAAATATGTGATATGCCGGAAATGGAAGAATTGAGATTTATTTGGGACATGATTTTTGTGAGATTTATTGATGGATTTATGGGTATGGATCGCTGCACTGACCAGTACTGATTGTAAAGCTGAGATATTCATAGTATTTTAGAAACTGGACAGGGGGATCTTGACCAACATTGTTCTTTAACTTGTTTCTGTTTATTTATTTTACAGATTCATTTTGCCATCAATGTATTGCTCAATGGGCTCGATATGTTGGGAGCAAAAATTCAGAATCCATGACTTCAATCAAATGTCCTCTTTGCAAGGTTATATATGAATTAAATGCTTATTTATTTTGCTGGATGCTTCCATTACAAACTTTTCAGGAGGTTGTACAGAGTTTTAACTGCAAGTTTCATTGCGTTAAAATTTATGTTGAAAGTTTCATATTGCATTTCAAATCTATCATTTTAGGACTGCTTTTGTGGGAAGAAAAAGAAGTGTTGAAGGTGTCATTAAACATTCTCAAACATGTGCACGAGTAACTGAAATTTAAATATTATTTAATTATGGAAAATCTTACACAATATAGTAAATTGAGGAGCATCTATCCATCAGCCATGCCTCTTATTCATAAATAGTAAGAATTTCAAATAATACTGTACCTAAAATTAAACAATATATTGATGAAACTCTTCTTACATTTTCATCTGTTTTTTTGTATAATGTTTGTGACATTTTTGTTTATAATCATGCAGACTGATAATCTTTCAATTGTTTATGGGTTTAATGGTCAAAACTTCCGGCGACAATATGTGAATCCAAAACTTGGACAGAGGTTGTGGGCTTCATATCTCTCTACCACTTTCATGTTAAAAAATTTCAAATATTTGTCGTAATACCTTAGAATAAAAACAATAAGCAAATATTTAAACATTATTAAGTATTTGGTCCATACTATTCCTTTGCTTTCATTGAGCCTAGCTTATTAATGCTGCATTTATTGGTTTTGCAGATGCATTGTAGATGCTCACGAATTTAGAATGAAGTTTTATAATGGTGATAGAGGTACTTTGGGTATTTTGCAACTTCTTATTTTCTTCAAATATATCTTTTTTTTTTGGTTCTGTGCACTGACAAACTTCAGCAGGACCAATAGATGGATTGCTCAATGTTGAACAATACTGGAAGCGGCGCAAGTATCTCCAGAAAAACCCCTGGCTTCAACATTGGTTAATAAGGGAAGTTCAGACTCTCTCTCAGGTATATTATCCCAAATTTCCACCTTTTGTTTCTTGTTATCTAGCATTTAAACCTTGATTATGTTGACTTTTGTTTGTTTATGGACTTGTATGCAACTGTAATTGTACGACATATTCTAATTCTAGAATCTTCTGGTTAATGTCTACCCATTTTGGAGGGGTTACGTTGCTACTGAGGAAACTTTATCTAGGAACTATCTTAAGCAATCAATGAATTTAAATATTTGTGTTAGTCTGTAAAACTCAGATTAGGGAAATTCTTCAAGATCGCCGGGAAGAATTGGGAAAGTGTGCATTTAATTTGAACTTCACGAAATAGGGTAGTGAAACCTACTTCCACCCCATCTAGTTAGCAAATGAATGTCCCAGATATTAATATTTCACAAGGGATTGAGTATGTATTGCCTAATAGTAATGCATCAACTGGACTACCTATTTTGCTGGCAAAAAGAATGGTCAATGATTTATCTTTTGCACGTGATGGTTAATCCATCAAAGAATTAATGCTGAAGCTGAGATGGAAAATTCTAGAATTCTAGATATGCTTGTTTAAATTTGCATTCCCTGTTTTTACAACATGAGTTACACCTCTTATACTACATCTAATTGGCTGAAGGGAGGTTGGAGAGAAAGGAGAGGGGGAATGGCTGAGGGGGAAAGAAGGGGAGGATAGAGATGGTTTCATTTTATTTTATTTTAAATTTCGGTTATCAATTTTCTTCTTGATAAAATTTCACATGTTGTATTCTTGTTCCCTCTATTGTTATCACTCGATTAGCTTTCTTGTCCCCTTTTTCAGTCTTCTTCAAAGGTTGACATGTAGCTCAATTCTTTATAGGATGAGGATGTCGAAGTTATTGTGCATCATATTATTGGCGTTGCTGAATCTTTCTTTAAAAGGTAAAATGCTAACAATGTGTTTGGCATGATGATGGTACTAATCATATGTTTTCGAGAAGTAAACTAGATGTTCTGAATTGTACTGTTTGTTTCCTTATTATCTCAACTCTCAAGTTCAGTTTCATCTATTTATTCTCTAATTATGTCAAACAATGCCTATGATCGAACAAAAGTCCATTTTTAGTAAAGCATGGAATGACCATGAAATGGCTTCACTTTTTTTTTCTTATCTAATGGATTGTTCTGTTTCACATGGTTAGCATTGGCTGTAATTCACTTGCTTGAAGGAGAGTGATTCAAAATCCATATCAATCTTTGCACAAGTTTTTGAATCTTTTGCTTTGATTATGATCAACAATATTGTTGAAATAAGTTCTATCTGCTGTTTCACTGATTATGATATTCCAAGAAATGAAGAAAAGGTCTCCACAAATATTTGAGTCAAACTCTCTATTTGACAAAGTCGTATACCATAGCTGTGAATGAGGAACCTGTCTAATATTCAGATTGGTATCTGATCACACAAAAATATGTACTTACGAACTTCTTGTGTCAAGATCCTGCTTAGGTTATACGCAGCTGTCACAATTGATTTAGGCACCAAGTCCTCGGGTATATTTCATTGAGACAATTGTATTGTTTTAATCCAAAATCTAGAATATTTTGCATGCTTATTTTGCATTCCAACTAAGAGAGATCAGGTTAATGGCAATTTGCTGTCATAAATGAAGTCGGTTTGCAAGCATACATAC
The DNA here is from genome assembly GCF_044706935.1 of Curcuma longa. Classification (NCBI taxonomy): domain Eukaryota; kingdom Viridiplantae; phylum Streptophyta; class Magnoliopsida; order Zingiberales; family Zingiberaceae; genus Curcuma; species Curcuma longa. The sequence continues at coordinate 25,505 of NW_027432667.1, forward strand.
TGATTCTGATAACAAACTACAATTGCAGACAACAAGAAGGGGAGAATAAGGCTACTACGCCTGAGCAAAAACGCACCCAGTTCAGGACTTTGCTTGCCGACGCTGCCCGACCATTTCTAGCTGGGTACACTGAGCGCTTCACTGACGAACTAGAGTCCTTCCTGGTTTCAGGTTTAAATGTCGAAGCATATGACAAAGCGTGCATTCAACGAATCAGCAAGCCTTCGTCCAGCGAAAGTGCAGAGGGGAGTCCATGTGACGAGACTCTTCAACATGTTTACCTTCCCTATTTTGATGAGGATATTGAAATAGATAAATAAGATTTTTTTCATCAGCAATTTTTTTCATAACTTATATTCAGCTCTTAGAATCAATAATAAGTCTTTGGATGATTGATCTGATCTTATAAAAATTTGATAAATTCAAGAAGTATTCACATTATTAGACATCAATAATTGATCTTCTTGGTAGGTTGCTCCTTAGCTCGCAACAATGTATCCTACCTATGGGTAATCATTTTTCTTTTGTAAATCTTCTGTAAAAAGGTGGAATTCGCCACTCTAGCGGTTTCACATGGTCGGTTTCACGATTATCTATAAGGAGGTAAATCAAAAAATTACAGTTGATTACAATGGAGGAGGAATAAATCTTTGGATGATTGATATGATCTTATAAAAATTTGATAAATTCAAGAAGTGTTCACATTATTAGGCTTCGATAATTGATCTTCTTGGTAGGTTGCTCCTTGGCTCACAATAATGGATGTCATCTATGGGTAATCTTTTTTCTTCTGTAAGTCTTCTATAAAGTTAGTCATGATGGAAGAGGTATTGTTTAGTTTCGTCGAGATTCAAATTTTTATCCTTTTTTACAATTCTGCTCCGTCATAATTAACTTAGTTAATTCCGAATACAAACTGTACAGGGCCGACCCTGATATAATTTATTCCATTTTATAATTTTATTTATTTATTTTTTATTATTTTGTTTTGGAAATTTGAAAGTACTATCACCGTTTCTTAAGCTCCCCTCTATAAATTTCAGTTCCTTCCCAATGCCACGACGGTACATTACTCGCGCCGTGCCGGCTGCTCTCCTGCAGTCCGCACCGCCCAGTCGCCCACATTAACACACCCTTCCTTTCTCTTCCTCGAGTTCCGTCGCTTTCTCTCTCTCCAGGCCTCCTCTCCCGATCCTCCCCTGGATCGTCGTCCAATGGCGAGGAGGAGGAGGCAAAAGCGGCGGCGACGCGGCTCCGCTCCGGTGGCCCTCCGCATCGTTTACCGCAACCGTGTGAAAACCCTAGAGAAGGCGATCCTCTCACTTTTGCCCCATCCCCCGTCTTCCCCTGCCGAGTGCTCCTGCCGCGGGCGGCGTTGCCTGGGTTGCGACTCCTCATCCTTTCTCCTCCGGAAGGAAGACCCCGTCGAGTACCGCTTCCTCTTAACCCGTTCATTTTGTGTCGTTTCCTGCGAAGCACCGGCTCCGCCCAAGGTTTTCTACGATGATACCCCAGTGAGCTTCGTAAGTTGTTACACACTTAGTTCTCTCTGATAGTTTGTATTATGTGCAATGATTGTTTAAAATGGCTTTCATTGAGGATTTTGTTTCTTCTGACCGTTCAAAGACCGTCCACAAATTTTGACTGAAGAGATACCTTTGTGTCGGACAGGTGTGTATCTTTGTACCGTAGGAATAGATGGATACATTTGTTGGACAGCAAATTTTAAGAAAAGAACCAAAAGGTTCTCCACAGTCTTATAGTAGCACATCGTCTATTTTCCAAAAATTTCTTCATTTAATTTCTAAGTATCCATCTTTCACCAAGCTTTCTTCGGGCTGTTGAAGGCATGTGATTTCAGGCTTATTCATGGACTTGAATTAATCAGGCGTGTGCATCCCGTGCCAAACTGTGTTGGACTAGGCCAGCCAAGCTTGACTTGGACAATGGGTCGAGTTAGGCAATAGGAGCTCAACCCGTGTTCCAGATGGGGCACTACCTAGAGCTGGTTCATGCTGGGCACGACAGGATTTGCATTGTGGTCAATTTTATCCTAAGATTACCAATTGACCTTTAAAAAGTTCAAAAACAATTCTAAAATTTTCCTATGAATATCTAAGATTTTTTTGAAAATTCTATCTTTTCTATTTTTCTGTGTTTTTAATATTTTCTTTTTCTATTTTTAATAATTTTCTTTTTATATTATTTAATTATTTTTATTTTTTAAATTAACTTTTGGCTCAATGAACCTAAGCTTTAGTTGACATGCACACTATTAAGCTACGCAATGTCACAAGTCATCCTTGTCGTGGCCTATGCACAACGTGTTTTGCCTAAACCAACATGACAGCTAAATGGGCCAACTAGGATAGTGTCCGGCTTGAGCACAACTTGTTGGCATCACTATTGTTGTCATTCAAGGCAAAATATCTGAGTTATCTTCTCCATTCTATGGTTCTTAGTAATCTACTTGAGGTCAAATGCCTCTTCTTCCTTTCTTTCCCTCTTCTTAAATTTTCCTTTCATTTTCACTACGTAGAGTCAAAGGGGTCAATAGGCATGTCTCACAACATCGTTCTGCAGGTCTGTAGTAAAGGTGATATTAGTTGTATCCTTGAGGTATGAGGGGACAAAGTTGAACATGCACGAGGGTTGGAACCATGTTTTAGGCCCCATTAGGACAGTGGGTTAGGATTTCCATAATCTTTTAATGAAGACATTTTGCATAATTAGTATCTTCAAAATTTATATTGCCCACCTAAGTTTTTTTATTTGGTTCTAACAGAACTCACTATGAATTTAAGGACCTATGTCCACCCACAATTCCTTTTATGAGGCCAACAAATTGCAATGATATAGAGTAGGATAGATGGTAGAACTACATAATTAACAGTAAAAATAGGCTAGGCCCAGGGTAGTCTTTTTAATAATTTTTTTTGATCATGTGTACATATCCTTTATTTCAATTAGAAAATCACATATTGAGTATCAATTGCTGGAACTAGGAATGCCAAGTAGAGATTAATCCTATTCCTAGTATATGATAATTGTGGTATATAAGCGATTTCAATTACAGTCTTGTCATGTGAACAAATCCAATTCACATTATTATTCTTAGTTTCTATCTTTCCTTATACTCCTCATGATAGAATCCATGGATTATTTTTGTATGACATATTATATTAACCAATTTTTATTTTGTGATATTTATGGTGCTCACAAAGTATACCATTTTTTGCTATTTCTTTTCTTTAATAACATACAACTTTGATTTTGAGTTATGAAGAGTAATGATCGTGCTACAACTCTTTTACTGATTGTCCAGTTAACCTAAAAGATTATCATTTCTTTTCATCAAGCCATTTTTACCACAAGTATTTTGGTTGGCTACATACTCTAGGCAAGATTGTATCATTAGTAAATACTGGTAATATACTTTGATCATAAGATTTGACATTTTCATCCATACTAGTGTTACACCCTTGGGGTGTAATTCCACATACATAAAGATTCCCCTTTGTAGTCACAATCTACTAGTGTAAGTAAGAAGATCTTGTATAAGAAAGGAAAATGCTTTAAGTAAATTATCTTTTATAAAAGAAAGGACATTATGCTGTGTATAAGTAAAAGTGTTGAATGATTGATAATTATGCAAAATTGATTATTTGATAAAATCAATTTTTAGCACGTCTTGGGACTGAGTATGCTGAAATGAACTGAGATCTCAATACATCACGCTGCTTGCAAAATGGAGTTCTAAGGAAAACACAGTAGAAACCTAAAATATTTAGTAGAGAAACATGAGAGATGTATATGAATTACAATATTAAATAAGAGCTTAAGGAATATTTATTATAATTAATAATTTAACATTAGGACTTCAATTGAGCATATAATTAACATTTGATTTTTATATCACTTGTTAATGACCACACATATATTTATATTCACTTTGATTGATTTATATATATGTTTAAAGCAAATAAATTTACTAAAAAGTTAACTATTGGAGCCTTGCCCACAGTGCTATTTGTATCATTTGACACGTGAATATGAGTTATAAAAGTTGACACGATTCATTTACACTACGTGACAAGACACACAATTTTATGTGGTTGGGTTTGAGCTAAACATGTCAGGGTTTACCCATTTATAAATATATAGATATTTAATTATTTATATTAGTTAATTATAAATATTAATCTAATATATAAGTTACAAATATATAATACAATAACATATATTATAATATAGATCATATAGATTATATTTCTAATTTTGTATTACAAATAATTCATATGTAGTTTGTATTTAAAATTTGTCTATGTTTTTTAAATGGATCACATCACATGATCCGGTATGATCCATCTACCATATTTGATTAAACGGGCTATAATTGAGTCAACTTGTCGATAAACGTGTTAATTTGTTTATAAATGGGTCTTATGTAGGTTGAAAATTTTTACCCATTTGTTAGATGGGTTGGCTTCCGGTTTGGTTCAAAAAGGTTGTGGTTCAATGAGATACAATCCTTTTATGATTTGCCAACCCAAATTGCCACCCGACATGGGTTGAATCCCTTGTCGATGATAGTGATACTGTAGCACACTATTATGTCACAAGTAACACATGTGATATAGGCTGAACCTGCGTACCTTGTGGGTGGGTAGAAGCCCTGATCTTATGACTAGGCTTGTGGTGGAGACAGTAAATATTCCAATTTTTTTAAGCTTATAATCAGAATCAAGGTAGGAGAATGACACCACTTAATGGGTAGGAGATGGAGAACTTAACTAGTTTCACTCCTTATTTTGAGGGCTTCAAGTCTATAATGGAAATCTGATCAAAATAGTAAATGGAGTTTCAACCCTTGATTTATGAAGTGCCCAAAAGAGCTGGGCCCCTTTCCTTCTCTTTTGAGGTGAGATTATGAGAATGTATTTTTTTTAGTTAATGCTTTAGATAGCTTGCAGAAGCGTAGTGTGTAAAGTCCTATGCTGCATGTCAATAGGTTCTATGATTTTGGAAGACATTTATTCTTGTCTAATCATCTATTACTAGATGTTTTTTTATGTACTATTCACTCTTCAGGCACTGCTCTGTTTACAACTTATAACTGTTTACCTTGGTTTACTGAATGGCTGCATCCTGATATCAGGAGAGCCTTTGCTGCACTGTCAGGAAATCTCTTTGCACTTCTACCAGTTCACTTTATAATCCAAGTTGGGATTGGCTATTATCCAGAGTAAGTATCCAGTTACCAGTTACTGTTTCTTATTTGGTATAATTGGTTACTTGTTTTGTTAAAATGATCCACTGCGATGTGCAGATAGGCAGCCAACTTTTGCTATTTCTCCTACGATTTTCGTCAATTTTTATCTCTCTTCAAAGAGGAAGTTATTATCAGATCACAGGGCGTCAAATGGACAAACTCATTAAAAAATCGAAATCCATGAAGAACACTTCATTATCACGCAGTCAGCAACCTGAATTGCCTGAGGTCACGCAAGACATGGTATGACTGACCCTCTTCTGAAGAAGTGACATTTTACAATACAATCTTCGCACACTTTTCACAACTATTCAAACTTCTACTGTAATTGCACACTTTTCCCAATATCTTCTGAAATATAGTGACCAATACCCATGACTGCAGGTGATTTAATGCATTGGAGGATTGGGGTGTTTAAGGGGATGGAAGAGAGAATCAGTTAAAATGTGTTATTTTTCCTTATGTTTTTTTATTCTACTTCTCTGCCTCTCTTCCTCTTTCCTCTCAATTTCATTTTTCTACCTTTTTTTTTCTTTTTCACTCGGGATGGTATTGTACTATGTGTTTTTGTTCATCTTGTCCTTGTTTAAACCATTATTTTTTTGTATCATTAATTGCATTGTTGTGGATCCTAGTAGACTAGTTGGACTACTGTTAGACAGTTGGAAGATTGATCGAGCACTAACCACAGATTTTGATCAGTCAATACTAGTTGGCTTTGACTTGGACAGAATTTAATCCTTTATCTCTGACCATCAATTTTCTCATGGTATGAGCAAAAGATGAGAATTGTGAATTGAAATATTTAGTCACGTTGCACACTATATTATCTTGTCTCAACTGCATTGATAATTTAATTAATTTAGTTTGTGAATGATGTGAACTAGATCATAAGAAATCACCAGTATCTGAAAATTCTTAGTTAAGCAATTAATGATTTTATTGACAAAAAAAAAATACAAGAACTGTGAATGCAGATATTTGGTCTTGTTGCATACAATATTCTCCTGCATTGATAAAATTTAGTCGAGTATAGAATGGGGGTGATTGCTGTGAACTAGAACCTATGATATCATCTGTGTCTTATAATTCCGAATTTGTTGATCAAGATTGATCAACAGTAACTGTGGTAATTTTTAGTCACTTTTGGTCACTAAAGGCTTAAATTTTTTTTGGTAAATTCTGTACCACTTCTCCATACTCTGGCTTCTTACATTAGTCATATATAATCTATTTTATCAGAGAGGATAAAATGGCTTCCATGATGATGTTTAGATTTCTATATTTGCCTTAACGACCTATATCCTACCAATCAAAAATCAAAGGTGAATTCTTATGTATCGTGAACTTATATACCTAAGTTTATTTGGAGAATTCAGGCTTTCGTACACTTTTTTATTGATTTCTCTAATGATCTAGGCTTACACTAAGAACAGACTGAAGAGAAAGCGATGTGAAATTAATCAAAGTTCATATGCCAGGGTTGATATGCTAGATCCTGATACTTCATCTATTAGTACTTCTGGCAAAGGTATACCCAACTCTGTTAACCAAACCACCATGTATAAAAGTTTGAAGCATTTCAATTTAAAGGAAAATCCGCTGCAACTTGCTAGTGACATTGGACCCAATTGTTCTGATAATCCCAATAATTCTTCTGGAGTATGTTCCATTATGAATCCCAGAAAACACAGAAGATTATTCAGTTGGCAACGTGGAAAAAAGGCTAAGGTTCTTGAACAAAATATATTTGCTGAGAAGAAAAATGATATCTCAAACTTGGAACTTCAAAATTCTGTTTACTATGATTGTCAGGCTTTACAACTACCTGAGATAAATGCTTATTTTGCATGGAATGATATGGGTATTATGAAGAAGTCTGTATTAAATTCATCAAAAGATAAGGAGATAATTAGTGACAAAATTTCCCTTTACATGCCTTCTGAGGAGTTCTGCCATGCACACATAACATCACCAACTGAGACACTTTATCCTAGTCCTAGATTAACAACCAGTAATCAGTTTAAGGGGCAGCCTGATATTGTTCTGCCGAAGTTATCTATACAACTTCAATATTTGAATAAATTTTCACAAGTTGAGGCAACATATGATAGTCAAATTACACAAAGTGACCTTCCAAGAGATTTTGGTTACCCGAAGAAGGATCTAAATCTTCAAAAGATGGTTAGTTTCTGCTTTTTCAATCTTGTCCTGTTTGAATTTTTATTGTTGGCTAGAATCTCAAGTAACATATGCATTTCAGTATGCTTTGTAGTGAATTTTTATTATTTGCTAGAATCTCAAGTAATGATAAAATAAGATAAAATTTATTTAAATATAAATGATGATGATATAGTAGGGGATAGAGTTTAATGATGTAGGAGGATCCATATAATCGACCCCACCTAGTGAGATAAGACTTGGTTGATATTGTCGTTGTCGTTATTGCTAGAATCGCAAGTACATTTACATTTCATTATACTTTGTAATGACTTGGCTATTCATACTTGTAATTGCACTAAATTGTTTATAACCTCTGATAGTTGAACTCTTCACCTACGCCTATATTTGTGTTGGATATTGACACTTTCAATGGACACCAATATTCTTATTGATTACATGTATTTTTTTTTATTAATGTCCATGTCTGACACTTGTTTCACATCCATGTTGTTCAAGTGTCTGCTGATTCAGCGGAGCTTGTATTTCCTTGAATTCCATGCATGCTTTCACTTGGAGTGTTCAATTCCCAAATAGCTAGCCAAGTCAGCATCAGTACCTCATTTGAATCATTAAGTTTTGTACAGTGTGAAAGGAAAGGAACTTTTGAACCTGTTTGGAATTACCTACTCTCACATACAAGTCAGTCTAGCAAAAGGTTGCTCATTTCATAAATAGGTTGCAAAACAAAGCAACCTTTTGGTAGATTGACATAGACGATATCAGAATTGAAATGCAAGCCGACACACCATGTCAAGGCCTTCTTGGTTAATTTAAAAATGATCTCGGAAATGGTTTAAAAGGGTTATTATATTCTCCTAATTCGCATGCTAGCTTGCTTTTCATGCAAAGAGCTTAGCTGTTCATAGAATTTGTTAAATTGAAACACATTTTATATCGAGAATGTAGCCTAATATATTTGGTTGCTAAATTTTGTCTATTGAATCTGGTTATTCCTGTTATATAATATCTCATTGAAAGCAACACAACCATGCTTCATAGTTTGTACAAGAAATGTTCTTCATGCTTTTTAATTCTTCTGTTAATTTCTAAGGCGTGCAAAATTAAGCTGAGCTGTAACTGTATAATAATAATTACTTATATTTTCATCTATTGCTGGGACTCAGTAATTGTTGTTGCTAATGAAAAAACTGCTTCTATTCATATGTATTCGGTGATTGACTCACATCAGGTGTTGGAATAATGTTCATCCATGTCTAGTTGCACTTTGTGCTTAATTGACTAGTAAATCTATCAACAGATTCCTTCCATGTGTTTTTATTGCTTGATGATGAAATCTTCACAAAAGGTGGAAGCTAGAGATCAAATAAAAAGAAGCTACATCTTCTACAATAGTTCCTCAACATATTCAGTTTTCCCTAAACCCCGTATCCTTTATTGTGTAGATCCACTACAATCTTTTAGAATATGTTATTTCTTTTTGCTGAGAATTTTGGTCGTTTTTATATTGCAAGGTTCTAATATGTTATGATTTTTTTATTTTTTGTTGTCTTTATGTTTCAACTCATACAAGTGAAAGAATTGATGCATTAGTTCTATCAGGCACTTAGAATCGACCATTAGTTCTAAATGCTTAAACTCAGGTTGATATTATAAATTTTCTCTATTAACTCATAATTCCCTTGTAAGTCTAAATTTGGGGTTCGCAATTTCTCCCACTCAAGGCTAGGCTTGATGTTTGTGTCAAGTATTAAAGTTCATCTCATGCTTTAGAATCATATCTAATGAGAACCAATGATACACCACCATCTCACAAACAATCCTGTCACTACATGTCTCTAGGATTAGGTTTGCTATGATGCCAAAATGTTACAAGTCTTCTAGACAAGAGAACTAGCCTGTTGATCATATTAACCTCACAAGCCTCTGCATGGGACTATACTGGCGTATTATGATTTATAACTGGTGCCTAGGTTTATTATTTTTCAATCTTTTATCTTTTTACTATTTCTGTATGGTATTATTGGAGTAGGTATTGAGATTAAAAGGAAATTTTCGGTATTTGAATTCTAATAGTGAACAAATAACCTTGATAATCATGAAATTTTTTACTGTAGCTGTTTAAATGATATGATGAAGATTCCACTGTAGCTGTATAAAGTGGTGGTTGAAATGAAAAGAAGCTTTGGAGTCTTGTATGGTCGCCACATGCTCCTTAAATTTGGGAAAAAAAATTGATTGTGCTAGAATTGTTAGGAAACAGTATGTGAAAAAATTATTGAAGGGATGGGTATTTGGATGCATATGCTTGCTATATAATTATCATTAAATTTATTACCATGCTATAGCAATTAGGTGTAGCTCCTATTTATGATGAAAATAGAGAGATAAGTTGATATGATATGCATAGATTTAAAGTCTACCAATCAATTCTAAAGTTTGAGATGTTGAATCAATTAGTGTAAGGGGTGAGGAGTATATGGAGGTTATAAAAAACTCTAGTTAATGGACCAAAATTGATTTAATTGATCTCAAAGGTAGTAATCATATAACCTTAGATAAAGCTCATCGGAAGCATAAGGTTGATATTGCTGATTCCAACTACTTGGAACAAATATCACATTAAGATGATGATTTGAATTCTTAAGATGTAAATTATTTCCAACTTTGATTTTGCTACCTCACTCTCACATTTTTATCCATTGAGTTTTACTCTTCTCCTCTTAACTATATTTCTCATAGTTGCTATTCTGTTCTTTTTATGAGATTCATGTGAACCTAGGCATGTACTTATGCTTGAAGAGATAAGTGATTTTGGCGAGGCTATTTTTTTCTGTTTCTGTTTGCTTCAACATTCAATCTGTGGTTTAAACAGTGCAATACCAACAGTGGGGTTGGTCTATCAAATGTGTGCTTTATTGTTTTATTTAGTTATAATTTCAAACAGTCAAAGCTCAACTCACACCAGGATCTAAATTCTAACAAATTTCTTAATAGTTCTGAGTTTCTGGCTTCATTTATGAAAAAGTCAAAAAGCTAGATATCCTTAGTATTTAACTTGAAAGTTCTCCTTTACACTATATCTTAATGTTCTTTTATGAAATCAATGAAGGGGATAGTCACACAAGACTAGTTCTTTTATGTTCAATGAACTATTTTAGAACTTTGTATAATCAAGTGGGAAGTCAATAGTCAAAAAAGTCTGGTCGTTGTTTTCTCATGTGTTTTCCTATCTCAATATGTTAGGCAGGAAACACTTATAAATATGTTGATTACCGTATCATATTAAAGTGGGTCCATTGCAAATTGCGTTATTCAACTCAAAGTATATATTAATGCAAATAAAAATTTCATTTTCTCAAAAGAGGGGATTTCTAAACTCAGTGCTATAACCTTGGACAAATTTAATATGATGATCTAGAGACGAGCATAGATTGGATAACTGAGAAACCGGTGTCTGATTATGAGTTCTTTAGAATTGCCAACTGCCAATTTGTTTACTTAAAGAACAAAGTTGCATGTCGGCTGATGATATCATTTATTGACAGGATTTAAGCTGCATGACTAATAGTTTGTTGTAAAATTTATTTCTTATTTAGTGTGCATGCACTTTGGCTGAGCTGCATTATTATGTTGTTGAGTATGATTTTGAGGATTGCAATTCTTTCTTTCTTTTTTTGGATAAGTAAAAATTTTTTATAGCTCAAATCAAAGTACAAAAACCGGCCTTTAGGAGGTCCTCATGTCGGACGAAGCATCAGAGGATTGCAATTCTTTCTACATTAATAGGTGAAGGATCTGTGCTCGTGATCAATGATGGTTAGTTAGTTGACTCACTAGAAAGGATATATTAATCACCAGTGATGAACTTTGAATTTCTTAATAAGTTGCAAGTGCTTCAAACTTATTCAATTAATTGCTTGTGGCATATGATGATTGCAATGCTGTTACTTTGGCTACTGGATATTGTGCAGTAATTATATGTTGGAAGAAACTTGACTTCTTGTTGACATTTAGACATCCTTAATCAATTAAAGCCAAATAATTCTGGTGCAATTACTCTAATGAAGCATATTTTTGGGTTCCCCGATGGATGCAAAAACTTTGTAACCTGTCTAGATTCTGGTTATGGCTGTGCATTGAAGTCCCAATGCTTGTAAGTTCAGCATGCTGCGTAAGCTACTTTTTCTTATTATCTTTAGTATATTGTGACTTTCTGCTTATCTATTAAAAGATACCAGTAAATGTTTGGATTAGCAACCACAAGTGTTTTGTCTGAGTGCTTTGGTATATTTGGTTTGTTGATTTTATTGCACATTGGAAACAATTTCTTACCAATTTGGAATTAGGTATAATAGCTAAATTTAGCATGAACTTTGAGATTATAATGAATCTAGAACTTTTCTATTCCAAAAGTTTATTCTCATAATTTCTGTTTTGTAAAGGATCTAACACAAAAAAAAAGTATGATCAAATTTTTGCCAATATTTCAAACTAACACTAATATGTGGCATCATCTATTAATATATGACTGCATTGTATTCTCTAATGGTCAGACCTCTCATATGCTAGTGTTCGAACAAAATTTAGATAAATGAAATAATTATGAATATTTTATTCATTGTAAAATTGTTTTAACAAATTATGTCTAAAATTGTTGAATCAGATGCCAGGTGTTATTTATCAAAAAGTGTATGCAATATATTAAAGTTGAGAATGTGCTAGATTTGAAAATAAGATTTCATGCTAAATTTATATTCAGATTAGATTTTTCAAAAATAAAAAAGAATATCATGCTAGTAGTTAAAACCTCTAAATTTTCTGCCAGATTTAGCATGTGTGATTATCCCAGACTTTCGATATGTAGTCCAAGACTGGTAGTTAAGAAGCCTCTCTATATTCTTTTGATCTTTATTGAGTAGCTTCTTTCTTATATTTGCATTAAAATTATCTGACTTCATAATGGTTGCCTTTGTTATGCTGCCCTGGATGTGCCAAATCTTTTTTAATTCCTTTGTAGTTGTTTTGGATGTCTTGTCTATTGTTCCTCTTTTATGTTTTAATTTCATCATTTACTTTGATGCATGTACCATCAGTTGTCACCCTGGTATTAGCTTATTGAATTGATAATTGCAAACTCATATCCTGCTAATAGAGCCTTTGGGTTGAATCTAGTAATTATTTATTTATAATTTAGTTATTATAGGGCTAGTAGGGACTAGTAATAAAAAGACAAGACATCTGAAGCCTATCTTACAATCTTTGCTTCCAATTTCATTGACCAGCTATGGAGATGTATCATCTATTCATCTTTGAATTATTTAGATACATCTTTTGTTACAATATATGGTTCCAATATACTTAGGCTTTGGTTTTACTTAACAGTTAAATTAATTCCACATAAATAATTTATTGTCTTGTTAAAGCGACTTCTTACAATTTGTAAGGCTCGACTCTGGCTTCCTATTGTACCTTTATCCATTTTTTTTCATGTCATAATATTTCTCTTGATTCTTAGGTATCATTCACTTTTACACTCTCTAAAGTCTCTTATACGGAATGCCCAGCGTTGTCAGCGTAATAGGCTGCTGTTCAAACATTGCCTTCAGATTTTCGAAGAGCACACTGGGGATGATAACAATTCAAATTCTCAGGTTTGCTTTTTGAGAATGCTTCTGTTAGTTTTGAATTGTAATTCACATAATTAAATCCAATGGTTATGCCAATGCTAATTGGATAAAGGGTCAGCATCATTTTTAGTTGTCTTATTAGTGTAAGTTGGGTATCTCTGAACGATGGCATTTTATCTTCTACTACTAATTCTGAAATGGGCATTTATGTCTAATTTTTTCTGTTTAATATTCTTGATCAGTGATGTCATTCTTTTCTTGTTGATGTGTGTTTAACTCATATTGGAACTCTTTATCTACCCTCTCTTCATTAGTCTCATGCACTGAACTTCAATACCACATCTTGTTGTGCCACCACACTCCTATTGACTACTTGTAAATTTTTTTCATTGGTTTATTTAATACCTTTGTTAGATTTTCCCTCAACCTTAATCAACATGTCTCTCCTCATTTGTGCACTTGTCTCCTTAAGTACTTGTAGTGAATGCTATGGAATGACTTCCCCTACTTGTGCTCACTGCGGGATCTGTCATGCCCCACATAAGTTAGGCTTATCAAGAGGTAAACTTTGCTTAATGCAGGTGGTGTATAGAAAAGTTGGAGCAGAACACAATAAACTAACACATACCTCAAGGAAAATTCGACTCAAAATGCAACTGCCAATGATCACCCTACACCTAGAAATAGGCCAAGGAGAGAAATGATAAGAGAAACAATTGATTTGCCACCTCTTAAGAGATCAAGTTGGTTTGCTATTATTAGCTATTTTACTACAAAATATTGAAACTTAATTTTTTTGGAAAAATAAATTTAGCAAAAAATATCACTTCAAAAAAAATAGTAGAAAATAATTTTGTCATAATTTAGTCTCACTAATGAAACACAAATGAGGGAATATAATCTTCTTCCTCTACCTATCACGACAAGGAGGATTCCATCTATACAAGAAACAAGCTCCTCATTCGTAACAATATTTATTGTTGCATCATAACCACAAAATAACAACACTAAAAAAATACACAATCGAACTAAACTTTATTATGTATTTTGAAAAAAGTAACAAAAATAAGTGGACTCATGCTAACAAAAATAAATTTACTAAAAATAAAAGTATGTAAAGCAAATGAAACAATTAAGCATCGTGCAACATGAAAATAAAGTGACATCAAGACACATTTCAAAGGCAATTGCAATAATTACCAATCATTTCTCATTATATGCTCTTTAATTTCTCTTGAGTAAGTTCACATCTCCGTCTCATATTTACTTTTTTATTTTCTTTACTATTATTCATCTTTATTGTTTTAAAATATCTACTCAATTGCATAAGAAGTTGTTCTAATATAATATGATATAATGATAGAATCTAGTCCCACATAATGAACTAAAGGACTAAGGTCCCTCTAGAGCGCGAGGTTAAGGCCCAATAATATAAGTATATCATCATCAATTTTACTCGTGTTTCTATAGAAATTACACGTTATCACTAGTTTCTAAAAGCAAGCTATAAGAGTTTCATTGTGCTAATTTCTTCTGAGTTATTCTAATTAATTATAGGTATTAAAACTGTATTGTTCCGATCAGAGATTGAAACTCCGGCATGACTTTGAAATTTTATACTTTGGTTTTGCTTAGATTAGAAGTAAAATTCAGTTCTTCGTGTATGGTCCTATGTGGCTTTAATTTCGGTTTGAGGTAAATGGTTCTTGAGCAATTGTTTGAGGTTGGAGTCACTATGCTCGAGGTTGTTAGAGTCTTGTTGGGCCTCTTCTTCTCTCTCTAGCTTTCATACATTAACATGATTAACAAGCTCTTAGAAAGTTAGAACAACTCAAAAAAGACACTATTCATGATGTCCTTTCTTTAATGGTAAAGGTTGATTTCATAGACTTCGGAAAATTCATTGACAAGAACTTGGGAATCATGTGTTGGCACACAGTGAGAGCCAATGGAGAACATAGATCACCCTATGTTCACATTGCTTCTCATCAAATTGTACATGGGATCTGTCCATGGATTGTGGAAGCTTCTAGAAGAGTCTGAATATAGCAATATTTAAAAGCCTAGGTGTATTTGACTAAGACAACTATGTGGAAATCTAATTCTGGATGATATAATTGCCATTAACTTTGTTATATTAGCTAAAATTTAGTGGATCCACCAACAAACAAATTCACAAGGATGAAGTCAAAAGGGTCTGTGTTGAGATGTGTATAACTCAAATATAATTTGTCAAATAATGAATTCTCAACTAGAATCATAAAAAGTTTATGTTTGGAGTTTATTAAGTGGCAATGCATGCTCCTACTGGAAGTAAGCACCGAATGACGTGCTTGGTTATTTGTAGTATAATAGCAAGTTTAACTATTGCTCTTATTGACCCAACAATCAAATGTGAATCTGCAATATCAGGGAGTTTTGGTTCACCTATACAAATGTGTTGTGTGGTCGCTGTGAGTATTAATCGTAAACATTTATGAAAGCATATAAACATATTGCCATAATAGTGTCATGTAGCATTTTAGGCATCTTAGAATAACCAAGCAGAATACACTTCTTCACTTTGCTATTTTGTCCAACTTTAAGAGGTGTTGTTTAAGTGTAAATTCTAGCCTTGAGGCATCCATGGCTAAGCAAAGGAAAAACAAGTGTGCCAAAGAACTAGTAAAATTGTTTTTATTTTGAAAAAGATGGGGGCTTGTTGGAAATTTTTAACTCTTGGATCATTTGTGATTCTCATAGTGGATTTTGGACCACATCTAGAGTTTTTAGGGAAATTAAGGCATTTGATTTTAGATGCTTTATTAAAGTTATCTTGACAAGGTGGATTTGGTGGGGGCATTTGTCCTGCAACTAATTGCTCTTTGTTGTGTATATCACTTATGAACAATGTGTGTGCATGTGTGGAGGGGGAAGGGTTATACTCAATACATATGAGTGATGCAATCCATCGTGCTGTAATTTTTCGATGTGCAATCTTGCACCACACTTACATGAGCGCACATTTGAAAATGGGGCTTACGTGGCACATGTATGCTATAGTAGGGCACTTTGTTATTGCACTTTACACTTCATACATATGCACCATCACAAGTTTTTGAGATGCATATTTGATTTATTACAATGCAAGAAGCAAACCTCCATCTTATACGCCAAGTGGACGACTAATTCACTAATGAATTCCGTACCAATAGGTGAATTTCGGGCCCAAGTAGTGTGTCCAATTGGCCCAACGTGTTTAGGTGAATTTATGCTTCAGATTGGTTTGAATAACATCATCTAAATGTCCAATAGGTCGTGATTAACTTGGGTGGTTACAATGTAAGAGTCACAATTGAATGAAAGAGTGTGAGTGGTAATAAAGTGTCTAGAGAGGGGTTTGGATTCATTTTCAATTCAATTGTGAATTCACAATATGCAACAAGTTATTTCTCAACCTTCAAACATCATTATTCTTCTTCCTTACAAATGAAACTTCAAATAGTGATTTTTTGCACAACACTCTATTGAGCGAATTTCGGCAAACTTTTTTTTTTTGATCGGTAAATATGTGAATATATATGAGTCAAAATGTACGATGCAGGTCTTGGGTGTCTACTCATGCCTGATACAGCATCAGGTCTGAGTAGACAACCAAAGATCGAAACACATGCATTTGTACTCTCTTGTAGATACTCTCTACATATATTAGAACTCCCTCAAACAAACAATTATTTGTTGCCAACCATACATAGTGTGTCATAAAAGAAACAACAAGTTGACGAGCCTTCACTAAAACTCGAGTCCCACAGTAGGAATGCTTGAAGACTCAAATCATCCTTCTATAGGTGGACATGCTGTAATGCATATGTAGTCACTCCTTGATCCGCCGCCATATCTTCATAACAGGGGCACAGCCAATGAAGAGGCGCTTTTGTGTCCTCATAAAACCCACAAAAAGTGTAGCTCTGGTCCTCCAAGTATTCCTATTTGGATCTCGTAGAGAGACTCCCATGTGCTATCATTCAGAGTGTTATTGCATGACTAGGCTATAAGTAGCTCCTCTAGATTGTGCTGGCCCAAGGCTTCTTCGGACTCGGTCTCTGAAAGAAGTCATAAGCCTGACCTACTCCTCCATCTTGGCAAACCAACAGGTCACCATCTGAACAATTGCCTCCGAAGTCCCAACAACGGCTAGTATGAGATCCTCTACATCCATCTCTTAATCAGAGGAGAATCAAATTGTTAATCCTTGGCAATGCAAGTTGAATAACAGTGGATGATTTCATTGTATCCTAAAGGAAATTCACTATACCAGTCACACTATTGGTGGTGGGGCCGATTAGGCCTTAAGGAAAGCTACTACACGAATCATATCGCTGATTACTATGAATCAACAAATTATTTCAATCTTCCAACAATTAGAAAAACCTATATGCTTAAAGGAAAAAATGTTGTATAAATATAACAAAAATGGCCAAGCCATTATATTATTAAGTGGGGTTGACAATATGGATCCTTCTACGCCATTGGACTAGATCCCTTATTATATCATCACCTATATTTAAGTGAATTTTATCCTATTTTATCGTTGTTAACCCAGTCTTCTTAAGTCTCACTCTTCCCCGATTAATGTGTGTATTTGTCACGGTCTCACATTGTCTAACTAGGGTATATATTAAATGTCTAAGTATATGCCCATATCATCTTAAACGTGTCTCTTGGAGTTTTTCCTCGATAAGTGCAACTTGATTTTCTCTTTAATGTTTTCATTTTTTATCTTATATCCATCATTATATGTCTGCATATCTATCTTAACATTGTATCCATGGATTGAAATCTCGAGCAGTATTGTGCGATACTGGCGAAAAATTTTATTCCGTCAACGGATCGGCATAGCACCGGCACAGGCATTCCGACCGGAAGATGCCTCCGGAGGTGTCTCACAGCCTCGGCGACGCTACCGGAGGCGCTGCCTGGGCTCCGCAACGCCACCGGAGGCGCCGCTGAAGGCGTCGTGTGGGTCCGGTGGCGCCTTCGTGCGTGTCACGATTTTTTTTGTTTTTTAAACTTAGAGTTTAATTAAATTTTAATAATCAATTTGTTTGTTATAGTTGGGATAATTTACATAGGCTTTATTAAAATTTATAAAATTATCTTATTATTTTTTAAAGTTTTTTTATTTTTAAATATTAGATTAAATTTTTTATTTTAGTTAATATATTTTATATTTTAAAAATATTAAAACTATACAGGTACGATACAATACGATACCGAAATTGTATCATTTCGGTCCGGGACTGAAACCTCAGCACGACTCGATATTTTAAACCTTGATTTTATCTCTGCGACTCATCTTTTGCTGTGTGCTCGCTTCATAGCTTAATATTGAATATAGCAAGTCTAACTGTTGTTTTGTAGAACTTCCTTTTAAGTTTTAAAGGTACCTTATCATCACAAAGAGCATTTGACATCTTCCTCCATTCCAACCATCTTGTTAGTATCTTATGTAAAACATCTCTATCAAACATCTTTTTGCAAAAATGATTTTAGATACATAAAATTTTCAGGTAGAAGTAACTCGCCATCTCTTATTTTAATAATTATCTTACTACATCTATTATTACTAAACTTAAATTTCATATATTTCATCTCTACTCAACTAAGCCTAAAACTTTTAACTTTCAGCTCACAAGTCATTGACCAAAATTATGTCATTTACAAACATGCACCATGGTAAATTATCTTGGACGCATCTAGTGAGTTCGTCCATAACTAGTGTTAAAAGATATAGACTTGGAATTGATCCGTGATGTAGCTCTATTTTTATAAGAAATGCTTCGGTTAATCCGTATGAAATATTCACTCTTGTGATTACATCATCGTGTATGTCTTTAATTGTCTTAATATATGTTACACTAACACCTTTTCTAGAATTATTCATATAATTTTCTTCAGAACTTGGTCATAAATTTTTTTCTAGGTCAATGAATATCAATTGTAAGTTTGATTTTTCTCAATACTTTTTAATCAGTTGTCTAAGAAGATGTATAGCTTTATTTGTTGATTTTTAGACATGAATCCAAATTGATTTTTGATCACCTTGGTCTCCTTCTTTAATCTTTTTATCACTTTTTCTCAAAGTTACATCGTATGACTCATTAGCTTAATGCTCCTATAATTGTTTTTTATATAGGACTAAAGCTCTTACCCTCCATTAATGAGACATTTTGTTTCGTTTTCAATATAAGATTGAATAACTTTGTAAGTCATTCAATACTCTGCTTCTTTAGGCACTTTCATACTTCTATTGGAATATCATCCGGTCTAATTGGTTTTTCATTTTTCATCTCATTTAGCGCTTGTTTGTTTTGAAATTTGAATTCTTCGATAAAAATTTAAATTTCTATACTCCTTGACTTATTTTAATTTCCTAAGCTAAGTTGGTCACCTAACCTTTTATTTAAAAGTTGATAAAAATATTCCATTTATCTCTCCTTTATTTCCTCATCCTTTACTATTATTCTATTGGATTCATCTTTAATATATCTTATTTGGATAAGATCCATTGTTTTTTTTCTCTCGCTTTAGCTATTCTATAGATGACTCTTTCACCTTCTTTTATATTAAACTGTTGATATATGGAAACCTTTATTTTTGACTGCACTTTATTGCTTTTTTAGCCTCTTTTTTGGCTATTGCATGAGTTTTCTTCGTTCTGGCAAGTATACAATAACTTATAAGTTGTTTTTTTCTTCCTTTGATTTCTCTTATACTTTCTCATTTCACCACCAAGATTTTTTATTTGGTGGTGCATGTCCTCTTGACTCCCCGAGTATGTTTTAGTCACTATTTTTAAAATTTGATGCCATCTTATCTCAAGTTGTATTCGAGTCCCTATGTATTTTTTGTAATATTTGTGTTGTTATCCTCTCCTTAAATATACTTTATTTCCCATAATATAACTTCCACCACTTGGTTTAGGAGCTATGCAGATTTTTCTTCTACTAATGTTATGCCTGAGGCACGTATCTAACACCATTAATCTATGTTGGGTGGTTAGAATTTTCCAGGAATGACCTTGCAATCTTTATAAATTTTTTTATTTCTCTTCTTGACTATAAGAAAATCAATTTGACTTATTATTCCCACTTTTGAAAGTAACTAAGTGTTTTCTCTTTTGAAAAACATATTAGCATTATAAGTTCATATCTTATCATGAAATTCAATATAATTTTTCCTTCTTCATTTTTTTTTGAAACTATACCCCCCATGCACCCTATTATGTTCCTTATTTCATACTTTTACATGCCTATTCAGATCTCCTTCTATAAAGATCATCTCATTTGTTAGAATTTTTGTATATTATCTCATCTACATCTTCTCAAAATCTATGTTTGGTGTTTTCATTTAATCCTACTTGAGGTGTATATATGTTAATTTCATTAATAGTTTCTTTTGCTACCACTAATTTAAAAGTATAATATTATCTCCCTCCCTAACTACTCCTACTACTTCGCCTTTAATAAACTATCTACAACAATACCTACTTTATTTCTCGTTTTACCTTTTTATATGTATCATAACTTAAAACTTGAGTTCTCTATCATTTTTGTCTTTCTTTTACTCATTTTGTCTCTTGTAAATATAAAATATTAATTCTTCTTTTAATCATCGTATTTACTATCTTTATTGCTTTGTCGGTGAGTGTTTCTATGTCCCATGTTCCTAATTTAAGACAATCCAATCTAGGATGCGAGAACTCTTGCATATTTAACAGTTTTCATGAAGATGTAACAATCCTTGCCAAAACTTGTAGTCAAACTTTGCAACGCGTTCTTTCCAGATAACAACCTAGCATTAGCGCAATAATTTGATGGATCCACACATAATATTTGTCTATATTTTAGCTTTGGGTGGCAACCTAATGCAATCCTCCTCCTTTATCTGGGTTTGGGGACCGACCTGACAGAGTTTATTCATTGTGGGCGGATTTAAAAAAATAATAATAAACAAGAATAGAGGAATGAGGGGAGAAAGAAAATTGATGTCAGAAAAATAAACACCACATTTTCTATAAGCACACAAGGTCCAGAAGGTATGTACTTTGAAGAATTGCACTCCAGGAAATAAAGGCTGCACAGTCTTCCTTGAGTAGACTACCATGTATTCCCCGATTTGTTTAATTCCCTTTGTGTGTTGTATTATGTTGCAAGTGACCTTATTTTAATTTCAGTGTTATAAGTTACATTTGTTCTGTTGTATAGAAGTAAATATTCTTCAGAAGTTTATTGTTGTAACAAGTACTGATCAGATTTCTTCTATCAAAAAGAAAAAAGGGTGGTCAGGTCCCCAGCAAGTTTCCTTGATTCAGATGTTTAGGGAGGCCCAATACTCAGATGTTGAACTGATTGGATATTATTCAAAGCACCATCAAGTTGTCTCCTTTATATGGGCTGTATGCAGATCTATAGTTCCTGTATCACTGCTTGGGAACTCTTCTTGTTGGAGAGCTTTACAGAAAAACATTTCAAAGTTTGTTGAATCTCACAGATACGAGACCTTTCATCTGAAACAATGTGTTGATAGAGTTAAAATATCTTCTTACCCTTTTTTATCAAAAGTTCTTTCTTCTCAGTGCTTTTGTAGTGGTAATAGTACATCTGATTCTAGTGAATGTGAAAGAATAACAGGCAGGGAAACTAACAATTCAAAAGGGATGGTGGTTGGAAATCTTTTCCTAAGTTGGATCCGTTGGTTTTTTTCAGAAATAATTGTGTCTATCATTGCTGCCAACTTTTATGTTACTGAAAGGGAGTCCAGAAAATATGAGTTATTCTATTATCCTATGCCAGTATGGAAAAAATTAATTGGACAAACCATTACTTCTTTGGTTGGTGAGAAGTTTGAGCTAGCAGATGAAGCGTTTATTAAGCGTATCATTGGTAAAAGATCATTTGGTTTCTCGAAAGCTAGGTTTGTTCCAAAAAGTAAATGTTTGAGAACTTTGGCAAATCTAAAATCATCATCCAGAGTAAAACATTCTAGACATCCTAAGTTCCTCCTTAATGCTATCAAACAAACAGCAGCAACACAGCAGAAAAATAGGTTTTGTCATGAAACAGAAATTCAGTATAGTTCTGTGAATTCTGTGCTTAAAGATGCACTCTCAATTTTGGGAGAAGTGATGGCTGAGAAACCAGAAAAATTAGGATGCTCTGTATTCAATTATAATGATGTCTATCGAAAAATTCATCATTTCTTAACTGATGTAAAACTTAGATCACAAAAAACACCTCAAATTTATATTGTTGTCGTTGATGTATTAAAGGCATTTGATTCCATTGACCAGGAGAAGTTGTTGAGCATATTAGAGAATATTATTGGCAGCAATGAGTATGTTATGAGAAAACATGCAAAGATATGCTATCAGAAGAAATCTTTAAGGGTCCTTTATAAGAACATTCCTTATGGCAGTAATTGCACTTCTGTGGTTGATCCTTCTGCTCAAATATCCTCATACAGCAACATTTTGGTAGATCAGGTACTTTATTTTACATTTTTCAGTTCTGGCTTGATTTTAGAAATAGCATGACCTCATGTATTTCTCATAAGTCATGTAATCTATAACTTTCCTGTTATGTTCATTATTATTATTATTATTTTTGTTTTATCACTTATAGATTTTTTTCCGTAGCTTGCTTCTTCTAGTCTGCAATATTTGTGGGTATGATATAATTTTATGTTGCTGGAACTCAAAGTGTTATAATTATGAGTCATCTTCTAGCAAAAGCGTGCACTTTTATCAGAAGACTATACTAATTTCGTTTGTTAGAATCGTTTATTTTGTTTTTTGTATACTTCTTTCATGTTTTTAATAAGAAGACCATATATCTGAGGCAAGTCAGGTTGCTAATGGTTATAGGAAAAAACTGAACATATTCAGAGAAAGGAGATTCTTCATCTTCTAAAAGAGCATTTGAAGCACAACATTTTGCAAATTGAACGCAAATTTTACTTGCAGAAGGTTGGAATATCCCAAGGCAGTGTGTTGTCACCCCTTCTTTGCTCATGTTATTATGGGGACATGGAAAATAAAGTAATTTTGCCATATCTTGAAATGAATAACCAATGTTTGGTTGCAACCAGTAGCAAGCAAACAAGCAATGACACTGATGGGGAGCTAGCCACCAATAATCTATCATATCATGTGCACAAAAATATATTGGATCTTGGAGACTCCAACTTGTTTGATTCTAATGAATATCGTGCTACAAAAGCTAATGCTCTTGCATTTGGTTCTAAGGATTTGAAATCTGGAGAAAATTTGTTATTAAGATTTATTGATGATTTTCTATTTTTGTCTACTTCGAAAGATCAAGCACAAAAATTCTTCAATCGAATGAGAAGAGGATTTCATGCTTACAATTGTTCATTAAACAAAAAGAAGCTTGGGACCAATTTGGATATGATGCAGAGTGGTCATTTGATTAAGAAAATGTACGCGGGTGAAGATGGTATACCATTTGTTACATGGAGTGGCTTGCTTCTCAACTGCCACACACTGGAAATCCAAGCAGACTATACAAGGTAACCTGTTGGTTATATTTTCTTATACAACCAATTCATTTCTTTAATTCCCGATGAGTAATAGGAACAGCCAAACATTGTACAAATGTTTCATATGTCTCTTTAATTTATGAAGGCTAGTCACTAATTAAAGCTGGATACTGTTAAACAGGTATTTAGATATTAATATGAGATCCACTATGAACGTGAAGGCACATACTAAGCCTAGCTATCATTTGAAGGCAAAGTTGTTTCACTTTGTGCAAACGAGATGCCACCCCATTTTTTATGACTCTAACATCAACTCTCCTGCTATCGTCAGTTTGAATGTATATCAGGCAGTTCTCCTATGCGCAATGAAGTTCCATTGCTATGTGAATAGCATAAAAATTGTGATCAAGTTGAATCCAAGTTACTTGCTGAAGATAATTTTAAATTCGTTCTGGTAATCTTCTATCTTCAAATTTTAATATTTCAACAGTTTTTTGGCTTATAATAATAATCCTGGATGTCTATAGATTTTTTATGACTATTCGTGTGTTATCCGGGTAACACATTTCAACATTGGAAAACTTTTCTTTAGCAAAATGCTTGTTCCTAATCTCTGAAATTTGGCCAATGTAAACGTACATTTCTGCGATCATGATGTATTAAAAAATGGCTTTCTACTCTTGTGCTATATAGATGCTTATTTATTCTTATTCTCCAAAATAATGGGGTTTTAAGGATATCTTATAAGGACAATTGTCTTTTCAAGTGAATGAAGTCGTTCCAATGGTGGGCAAGTGGGAGAAATGATTGAATAAAGTTGTTCATAGTTTATTCTTTGAGTTTGCAGGACAAGTTACTATGCCCATCCTTGGCATAGTAGGCCATCAATATAGAATAATGCCTCCTTACATGTCAATTGTCTTCCTAATGTTGGCATACTAGGCCGTCCTTATAGAATAATATCTCCTTTTCCTTTTGAATTTTTAAAGGAAAAGAGAAGATAGACGAAGGTTGTTTCACTGCTGTTAAATAATCCTTGCTCAATCGAGCTTACTGAAAAAGAGGGGTAACAAGAAAAACATTCTTAACAGTTTTAACTTGTAGGAATACATATTATATTTATGCCATCCATAAGTCATGAATCAGTATCTTGGCTTGCCCTCAGATTGTTCTCTTGTTATTAATTGTTAGAAAACATTCTAAGTTGCATAAGTGTACTAAAATACCACATTGCATGTTATCGAGCAGTAAAATGCTCTGTATATGGCTGCATATTGATCACAAACACACAACACATACACTGACAATATATGCATTATGTGCACCAATGTGCAATATAGATGGCCAGATATGTGACTTAGGCCAGTTCTGACAGTATTTGAAATTGTTATGAACATAAAACTATATAGGTTATGCAGATCACAATATTGTTAGACTTGGTTCAGCGATCTGATGAGGTTTTCAAATATTGTGCATTATACATTCTCCTGATAGCACTTGTCTTGTAATGAATCTAACTTGTCCATGTTCCACTAGTCGCATGTACAAACAGATCAGGAAGTTGATGTCTCGCATGTTGCACAGCTTCAATATTCGCCCATTGTTTATGCTTCAGAAAAAAGATGTGATTTGGCTTGGGCTCGCTGCATTTACTTGGATTCTCCAAAAGAAACATTCGCAACACAAAAAGCTGCTTTCACTCTTGAGGTCAAGGATGGAGACCTACGGAAGGGTTGAAGATATGTCATCGCATTTGAGATATGCAGTTGATGAGTCTCATTCTTCCTGTTTCTCAAAAATTAAGTTCTGATTTACTCCTGGTATCATTTGAAGTTGATTTCAAACAACTGCTCGTTTAGATTTATGTTCTCTTCATCTATGAATTCATTTTCCTTTGCATCAAATTCGACAGTAAAATGCTGATATGCCCCTGACATTGCTGAATTGCTCGTTTTCTATAGTGATGTTTTTGATATGCCACAGATATGCATTCGTTCCCTGTAGCATGATATTAATCTTTGAGTCCTTTGTTTAGTTGATCCTTGTTTCTTTCTGGTATATATCCTGCATCTTACGTTGATAAAGTTTTACATTACGTGTTCTTTGGCTGTGTATTGCTTTGAAGTGGTTGTTATAATTTTGGTTCTCAAAATAAAAATGTCTCCTAAGATTTTTATTTGTTGTTAAAATGTCTTAATTAACGCCTGAATTATTCATTTTACTTTTAGGGTATTTAAAAGTGAATAATACTGGAGGGGCATTGTGAAAATTATCCTAATATATAAAGCATTTGAGTTTCCTTATGTTTTCTTCGGTTATACCCTAGAAGGTAAGGGTTTGTTTGTTTGAAAAAAAAGGGGTTATTTAACAAAAGTTAGTAAATGTTCCATAATGATAGAAATAAATAAATATTAATCCTTACCTTAAATGAATGTTTACATGTGACAATAAGTCTCTCAGAACTTTAACATGAGGCTATGCTTTAAGAATCTTGTTTGCTTTTCTGCATTTTACCTTGTGATTAAATCTTGTGTGCCAGAGAATCCCTCATGTGGTCCAAATATTTGAATGCCGGTTTACTTTAGAAAGGTACACATTTTTGTCAACAGTTGAATCTGTCCTAGGGTTCGATCTTAAACAGATTTTGTTTCAAGCTGAATTATGAGGAAACAGACGGCCGTGGAGTTAAATTGAAGTGTCAAAAAGTATTATTCAAAAGGAAGGTTAACAAATGCAAGTATTGTTAAATGCAAGTTCTTTCAGTTTTGGTGAATCTGTGATATGTTTATAAGATTAAATTATTAATTTTTTTGCCCCAAAAGAAAATTATTAATTGAACTTTTAGACCAGGTGCCAGTCCTTTTACTTGCAATTTTTTGCTTCTTTCTATTAGGAAGAATAGGAATGATTAGTTATCTATTTATCTAGTTTAATTCTCTAGTTTTCAGATTGATTAGTTTTTTTTTTTTTTGATAATTTAGGTATCCAGCTTGAGTTGTCTTCTTAGAAGAAATTAATTTACATGCATCATAGTTAAAAATTGATCTATGCTTATTAACTGTTGAAGCATCTTATGTTGCACTGCTGAAGCATCTTCATCGTATTTCTTAATCTATTAATAAATGGCTCTTTTTTCTTATTTCATAATCATAAAGTGGGGTATCAATGGTGCAATGGTAAAAAGTGACAATTTTACCCTCGAGGTTATGGTGTGATGGTAAGAGGTGGGGCAAGCGTAACGAGAGTTTAATAAATCTCATTCTATTCTTAAAAAAAATTCACTAGTGAGGCACTGAGAGTCTCTGATCTCCCTTCTCCAAGCTCTTGTTTGAGGTGCTATGTTTGCTTTCTTTCTTTTTTATTTTCCTTTGTTTTCTATATTTGTGGTTTGCATTATTACTTGACTTTTGTCTTGTTTGTTTGTAGAGTTTGGGCAATTGATATTTTTTGATTGAGATCTAAAGTTACGTTATTGCATTTTTTATTTGATTTTGAAACTAATATCGTTGGCATTTTAAGTGTGAACTGTGAAGTTTTATTTTTTATGTAAGATTTTGTATTTAAATGTCAATTAAGATTTACTAAATCCACAATTTGATACTCTCATGAATATAATATATTTTAGTATTTATTCATTATTCACTTCTTTTTTTTATATGATTTTAGAAATTAAAAGTGTCAAGTTTTGATTTTTTTTAATTGAAATCCAGTGCTAACATAAAAAGTAAAGTTCTGATTTTTATTTTATGAAATGTATAATTTTTTAAAAATATTGTGTGTAGTTGTGAAGTAAAATGCAATGTTTGGAACTTTTAAACAAATTTATTTATTATTTATTTTTGAATTGTTAGGAAAAATAGAAAAAATAGTTATTAAATATTATATTAATGATAAATTTGATTAAATAACAATGTTGAGTTATTTTAAAAAAATGCGAGATGAACCTACTTTAAATAGAGCATCCCCTAATCCCCCACTACTTTTTTAATGTGGTTGCATAGTTAACAATATTGTTGGAGCCCTATGCAAGCAAAAAGACATGTTTCATGAGAAATAATTTTAAAAAGTTATCCAAGAAATTTGGAATGGTGATATTTCCACTGAACGAGTTATGAATCAAGACTAGATATTGAAAAGAGTTGAGAGTACATGTTGGGATTAGCATTATAATACATTATTAAATTTGATATGTTTGTATTATTCAATTATTGATGCATTTTAATTGTTGAAGAGAAGAGAAAAGATCACAAGCAAAGAGCGCAAGTAGTACATGTTGGGATTAACATTATAATACATTATTGAATTTGATATGTTTGTATTCGTCAATTATTGATGCATTTTAATTGTTGAAGAGAAGGGAAAAGATCACAAGCAAAGAGCGCAAGTAGTACATGTTGGGATTAACATTATAATACATTATTGAATTTGATATGTTTGTATTCGTCAATTATTGATGCATTTTAATTGTTGAAGAGAAGGGAAAAGATCACAAGCAAAGAGCGCAAGTAGTACATGTTGGGATTAACATTATAATACATTATTGAATTTGATATGTTTGTATTATTCAGTTATTGATGCATTTTAATTGTTGAAGAGAAGGGAAAAGATCACAAGCAAAGAGCGCAAGTAAATAATCGGTTGGAATTGATGGAAAATATGAATTCATATTTCAAATGCATTTAATGAAGAATATCTTGGAAGTCACAAATGATTTGTCGCAAGCTTTGTAAATAAAAGATTAAAACATCGTAAATGTCACAATTCTTATAAAATCAAGTAAATATAACTGCAAACCATGAGAGATGATGGTTGGAATTTGATACTAAATGAAGTTTTTTTTATTAAATATAAGATAATCATCCTACATATGGAAGACTTGTTTGCTTTTCATAGGAGATCACGATGAAATATTGAAGGAAGGACAAATCTTCACTATTATTGCGTTGAAATATTTTATGAAGTGATAGATTTGCAACTTTAAGAGTTGAATAGTCATTTTAATAAGGTGAACATAAAATTGTTGTTAGGTATGGTTTATCTTGATCTATCAAATTCATTCTCTGCTTATAATAACAGAAAATTATTTCAGTTTGCTTTTTATTTATCCAATTTCTCCCCAATAAAATTAATGTAACTTGAACATGATAACTTTATTTTTGACATTGAAGTAGCAGTTAATTCTTTGAGGTTGCGGGGATTAGTGAGCTTGCTAAAAGGATGGTTCAATTGAAAAAACATCAACTATATCTTTTGATATATTACTTTTGAAGTTAGCATTGCTATTACCCGTTGCAACTACAACGGTAAAGGAAGTATTTTTATAAATGAAAATAATCAAAATCTTACTTCGTAATCGATTGGGAGATGATATGGTAAATAATTATTTGATATTATATATTAAGCGAGATGTATTTGATACAGTTGATAATGAAGTTATTATTCAATATTTTCAAAGCATAAAATCTTAAAAAGTGTTATTGTAAAAATATTTAAAATTAATTATTACTTTTATTATATATTTTATGTTGTATTAATTTTTTAATTTATTAAATTCACCCTTTGATTGAAAATCTTGAGGATGTCATTGGTCGGATGATCACTTTCAAAATTAATTGGATTGCAAGAGTTATATATTACATACTTTATAGCAAATGTGGAATCTGTACTTCAGCGATTCTACACTGTCGGTCTTATGACTATTTATGAATAGGTAAATCGAGAAATTATAGTTGACAATTATGGGATAGAGTATTTTCTCAACTTCATCGAGATTAATAGATTCTATTACTTGATTGAGTATATTGTTGATAAAATATTTATGAAGATTTTTCTCACAAATAAATATTTTTTATCCTGTTTGGTTTCTTTGAGTTTCCCCGTGAGAATATCTCTTAGATTTTGGTTTCTCTTCTTTAATCTCATTTTAATTATAGAAATCTAATTTCCCAAACATGCCAAATTAACAAAAAAACATAGAATAAACTTTTGATAGACAATTAAAAAGAGTGTCTTGTTATCATTATTCTCAAAAAGAGCACCTCCCTTTAAAAAGATATAAAAATAGCTCTTTATATTTAAAAAATATCTTTTTTCAATTTTATTGTATTAGATACTTAAACTTAGTAATTATAATTATAATTATAATCATTTTATCATTGATAAAACTATTCAAATATTTATTAAAATTGTCTTAATTCAGTCAAAATTGAGCAACATGATATTAGAGAGAAACATCATCTACAACCTCACTTTAAAATATGCACGTGACCTATGAGAAAATTTTAAATAATATTTTTAATATAAAAGATCATTAATATTGAAAAAAAACTCAAAAGAAAGACTCATTATTTTTTTAAACAAATTATCCTTTTATCTCATAAATTTAAATATTATACTTTTAATTAAAAATTACTTTCAATAAGAGTAGAGCACTTTTGAATAAAACTACCTACACGTTCACAATTTTAGTAAAATTATTTCAATAATATTAAATTGCCCAAGAAAAAAATAATAATTAAAAAAGAAAAATTAGAATGAAATATAATTTTAATATTTTTTCAAAGGATACCTCTCTTAAAGATAATAAAAACAAGAGACATTTATTAAATTTTTATCTAATTTTCTAATTAATTATCATATAAAATGTCACTCTCCAGTAAAAGGTGGAACTTCGTCTTCACCGCCCTCGCTCGCAACTCTGGTGGGTCTTCTCGATCGGATCTCCCCAAAAATCCCAATGTAGCCTCCAGATCTCGCCGCCGGGGAGGCCTTTGCCGTCGCTGCTCGGAGTGGCGCGAAGGAGATCTTTGGCCTGGTTGAGGGATTGTCACACTGGCTGCAGACTGTTTTTTCCCCCTCACGTTGTTCGCTTTTGAATTCGAAACTCTTTGTCTTGATCGGTGTGATCTCTCATTCCAGTTGTGGTTTTCTGCAGGGCATTTTACCGACGATCGTTCCCTGCAGGTGAGCAAACAGGATATGGTAAGGCCAAGAAATCTTTTTCTCTTTCTTTTTCACATCGTTTTTTGTTTTTGGCTCGTTTCTAGGAAATTAGCTTTGATCTCGTTCATTGTTCATTGTTCATTGTGGTCGTCTACTATAAGCTAATACGCAATAGAAAATATGAATAACAAAACACAAAACAAAAACAAGCACAAACACAACTCGATTTTACGTGGTTCGGAACTCCATTCCGTGACCTAATCCTAGAGTTACCAACACTAAGCCTTTCTCCTTTTTAAACTTTTCGGAGGTGGAGAAACCTCTTACAAATGACAATACAAACAAATACAAAGATATAATAGAGAATAAGAAAATACAAATGAAACATTTTACAACAATGAATCTTTGAGTGCTTTTGGTTACTTTGGATTGCCTCTTAAGGTTTGGAAATGCAATAACACTTTCCTACAAAACTTCCAAGAATTAGTGCCGAAATCCTACATGAAACCTTTCTTTACAACCTTTAGGTTATGGTTGATTTTTGTCAAACAATCGACTGATAACTCTCATCAATCGATAACTCTCATCAATCTATTGATGCTAAAAGTGTTGAGTCTCGCAGTCGAGTTTTGTTCCACTTAATTGATGAAGCAGTCAATTGCTAACAGCTAACAGTCAATTGCTCACACTTTAAACCCCATAAACCTCCTCCCTTGAACATGGGGTTTACAGCTCATCAATTGATTGCTATTCTATAGTAGTCGACTGATACCTTTGTGTCAACCTTTCCAAGACTGGAACCTCATTTAGCCTAGTATCCGGTTGACTTCAATCTATCAGGACTTTTCCCGCTTAGCATTTGGTCATCTTTGACTTGCCAAGACTTCACCTGCCAAATATTCGGTCAACCTTGACCTGTCAGAACTTTCTTTCTCATGTCAAACCTTCGGTTAAT
Source organism: Curcuma longa (assembly GCF_044706935.1). Taxonomy (NCBI): domain Eukaryota; kingdom Viridiplantae; phylum Streptophyta; class Magnoliopsida; order Zingiberales; family Zingiberaceae; genus Curcuma; species Curcuma longa. The sequence continues at coordinate 57,024 of NW_027432667.1, forward strand.
CTTGACTTACCAGAGTCCTCCTGGACCCGTTTGGACTTCTCGTCTCATGCCAAGTATTCGGTATAGACCCAAATACAATTCGGAATCGCCGGTTCGGTGGTTCCAGGAATATCGACCCTTAACCTTAACTATCTAAGACAGTTACGGTTCATTGTTTAAAACCACTGGTTATGGTTCAGTTTACGATTCGCGATGGTTCAAAATTATTATTTTTTAATTTTTTAAAAAATTATTTAAAAATTTATAAAATAAAAATATAAAAAAGGATTTGCATGTATTTAAGTTGTCTATGTATCCCCATAGGATATAGGAGAATCAAAGCTCACGTAGTTCCCTTATCTTTTTATCCTTGTTACCTTAGGAAGTGACATTATTACTCACTTCTCAACCTTTGTTACATTGGGAATCAAATAATTTCAACCGTTTAAAAATGAAAAAAATATTCTGAATGGTTGGAATCGACGGTTCCAACGGTTAAAATAGCCTTCAGTTTTTTCTTTTCACGAGGCTTATAAATTAATAGTAGGTATTCTTCTACTACCAATGTGATTAAACCTGATGACACAATCCATACGTCAATTTTTATGCTTATAGTAGGCCTATTGAAGTTAGATATAGACATTGCTTTTGGTTGGATCCTTTCCATTCCAGATTGGAAGATCTTTTGTTTATTCTCAATCCAAAAGATCGGAATTAGAGTTAACAGAGGGAATTCCTATTGCGTTTGGAAACCAAACAACAACTATTTTAGGCATTGCTTAAGAGAGTAGTGAAAGGCTTGCTCCTTCGATATAGGCCCTGCAGTTTGAGGGCTTCGGTACATCTCTATCGAGAAGAAGTCAATGATTTCGTCATGTCTTGGTCAATGTTCTTTTTTTCTTGTTGTGGAGATCCAATCGTCAAAATCAAGAAAAAGGCCATTATGGATCAAGATCCAAACGGATCAATCTTGTTGGAAGGTACTGCCCAAGGAGAAGAAATGGTCATCGAATCACGCGCCAACTTTAATGATGAAGAATGATGACCATCACCCTTCCATGCTATCATTTCTTCCTCATCCAATGTTCAAAAGAGAAAAAAGCATTAATTTATTATAAATCAAGTTTTCCCACCCTTTTCTTTCCTTCCCTTTCTTCTTGGAGTTGATAACTGTTGTTATGCTTTGTTTCACATTCTCTGTGTTTTTATTTTTTCCAATGATAAAATTAAAAAATATATAAAAAATAGTTGAATCGATTGTTCAAACCACCAGTTCACGATTATTTTGTACCTTGAACTGGAACCTGTCACGTCCCGAGAGACGGCTGTCTGAAAAATTTCGGCAGTATCTTCCTTGTAACAATTCAACTTTTCCTGAATGCATTTCAAGATCAAGGCCCACACGATCGTTCTACAATACAACATGTGTATATAAATACTAAACTACAAGATAAAGGGCCACACGACCACAAACTACATATCCAACCCATATCAACAACATAACATGAAAATTCCAAAGCACCTCGATAGTGCTCTCAACAAAATCAACACGACAAATTCCACAAACCACACATCGAAAACAATCTCGAACCACACAACCAAACAAAATCCGAAAATCATACAAAGAAGCCAACAACAGAACACTATCTCTATCAACCCTACATGGGCAGTGAACTATTTCAAAACAACACGAATACCAACGGAATCCACAACACAATTTTAAATGCAATCCACACACGAAGAAAACAATTCTTCTTGCTGTGAGACGAGTGCAGTCCGGCAGAACTCCAAGCTTCAATATCCTTATCTGCTACTTGAGGAGACAGAAAAACTTCAGGGTCTGGGTGGTGAGTATAAAATACTCAGTGGGTACTAGATAAAAGAGCACAACATATATATCAACATGGATATCAAAGGTATACAATCTCAATATGATACTTAAGGAACAAGGTCAACATACTACGTACTACTAACAGGTAATATAATACGAGAATCATGTATGTCATGTCACACAAATGCAACAACCATATAACAACAAGTGCAACAACCATAAATGCAGTAAACAACTAACAACAAATGCATGCATGATCATTGTCTGCACTCGTCACCCGCAGTCACCCACCTAGTGGAGTGAACTAGGGTGCCAAACAGGACAACTGCATTCCCTTCAACAACAAACCATTACACGTGAGTGGGAAGTGGGGGAAATGTCACTGTCTGCACTCAACATCCCCATACACCCACACTGTGCAGTGAACTGGGGTGCACGACAGGAATCATCCGCTCTAACAACAGACCAGCTGCATGTGAGGGGGAAGGGCAGTATTCCAAGAGAACTATCTAACTAGTCCTGGTAGCACCCACACTATGTAGTGCTATAATGTTCTCACCCACGCAGGCAGTGAAATTTAATAACAACAACATGATGCATAATGCACAGTTCAACAGATAAATACATATCAGTATTTGGAAGAGATGTCAATGTCTGAGGAGTTCCGAGTCTCCACTCATGCGGTTGCTCAACCCTCCCCTTTGCTGACTAAAATTAAATACATATCAGTATTTGGTCATTGCCATTTTATTCTTTCTGATTTATTCACAAATCTAAGGAAGATAATAGTTCTTGATGATCATGTTGTTGTCCAGAAAGACATATCATTCTTGTGGAATCTTGACTTAGGAGGGAAGAATGGTGCTGTAGAATTTTGTGGGATCAAACTCAGTGAGTTAAAATCTTATCTAGACACTGATAGATATGATGGTAACTCTTGTGCCTGGATGTGTGGAATAAATGTACTTAATTTGGAGAAATGGAGAGAACATGAAATCACAGGAAAGTACCAACGGTTTCTCCGTCAGGTAATTGCTACATTTTTACTCGAGATTGCAGCTAAATTTGCCAGTTACTATAGTTTGTAAAGTGTTTTTGTGCATCTCATCACGCTGATATTTTTTCCCCACTTTAATAGTTTTGCGGATGTTGATGTTCTGTTAATTCCCTCTGATGCTGTTGCTTTCCCTGCGAATAACAGCTGCAGCTGCATCATGAAAATGAAGCATGGAGAGCTGCAGCAATACAGGAAAGCTTACTTGTGTTTCCATAGTTAGATATATGCTTCAACAGAAAAGTGGAATATGTCATTCCAACGGTCCCACATAATCGATTCCACGACTATCTGAAAGGAGGTAAATCAAGAAGTTGCAGACTGACATTGTCTCAGTTTCGCTGAGATTCGATCATTGTCTATTTCAGGAAGTCTGTCCCGCAACAACCAACTTAACTATATCTTGGAGGC
>NW_027432668.1:0-2429 GCF_044706935.1 Curcuma longa
CAAGGTTTAAAATATCGAGCCGTGCCGGAGTTTCAGTCCTGGACCGGAACGATACAGTTTCGGTACCGTATCGTACCGTGCCGGTATAGTTTCGGTATTTTTAAAATATAAAATATATTAATTAAAATAAAAAATTTAATCTAAATATTTAAAAATAAAAATAAAATTTTTTTGATAATTTTATAGGTTTTAATAAAGCCTATTTAAACTACCTAAATTATAATTTTGAACTATAGCTAGGAGTTAATTATTAAAATCCTAATTAAACCTATAGTTTTAAACAGAAAAAAAAAACAAAATCGCGCGATCGCGCGGGGGCGCGATCGCGGCCGGCGCGGAACGATCACCGGGCCCAGCGGCGTCGCCGGCCCCGGGAGGCTCCTCCGGCGGCGTCGCCGGCCCCGGGCGGCGCTTCCGGCGGCGTCGCCGGCCCCGGGCGGCGCCTCCGGCGGCGTCGCCGAAGCCTCGCGACGCCTCCGGAGGCGTCGCCGAGGCCGCGCGACGCCTCCGGAGCCGTCGCCGAGCCCGGGCGACGCCTCCGGCGGCGTTCCCGGCCGGATTTCGTGTGCCGGCGCTGTGCCGGTGCCGGTGGCTCGTCGGAACGAAAAATTTCGTGCGTATCGTCCGATACGGCACGAGATTTCAAACCTTGCCCCTTGATATCACGATGAATAACACCTTGCTCCTGTAGATAGACCGAACCCTTTTAAGGCCTTTTCATAATCATAACACAAAAAGCCATATGACCACTATAACCAAACACGAAGATCGATTCTAAGAAATCTCAAGCAAACCTGAGCAATATAGACAGCTACCAATGATTCAGGGAAAGGTCCAAATTTATTAGATTTGATGATGTTAGCAAGAGAACCATTTTCCACATATCTGCAAGAACTACATCACATAAATGGTAGCATGGTTGTGATCGAGAGACTCAAATGTAATAAACACTACACATATGAAGAAGACGTTGATAGGAATACTCTAGAACAACATGTAGATGAGTCTGTCTTGATGGACGCAACATATTTCACGATGTTTTTGTGATTAAGATTCTGCAAGCAAAAAAAGAAAACTTAGATCACTTGCAACTAGATTGTGAAGACCCAATTTATTACAACAATGAATTTGTAGGCTAACAAAGAAGAACTATAAGGCTTATGAGTCTACTATGATTAACTTGGACTAAGCATTTCGGATCTTGGAACAAATCAAATTAAATGGACAATTCTCTCAAATAAGTCAACTAGTTGTGACCATGTAGCATTGCAACAGACTTGATGATCCTAAGCTTGATGAGATCATCGAATGAGAAAGGATTATCTATAATGGTGAGGTTATCATTAGCTTTTACGTGCTACCAACCAGGAATTCTAAAAGTTAACAAGATCATCAAGCCTTAAGTGGAATATATTATCACAACCCAATTTAATCTTGCACCACAAATTTTGGACTAATTAAATTGATTTACAAATCATATATGAAATTAGCACATATAAAACGTTGGGCATAAAATGATCAATAATCATCACTTAGAACACGAGAGACAGAAAAAGTCATCTGTAATACAGACGTTTTGCAACTGTTTTTAGTTTTATAATCATTTATCAACCACAATGCAAAATTCAGAAGTTCCAAGTGCATAAAAGAAAATTGAATATATAAATGAAATTATATAGACTTAATCCAAGAATACCTGAACTAGGAGATCAATGGCTAGAAGAGTTAAAGCATCCCTTTCCCCTTGACCTTTCCAACCATGTTGTAAAGTATTTTACCTAGATTATAACATGCCTATTTAGAAACTCTATGCCACCAAATATTATGTAGTCCTCAATAATACTTGTAGACACCTACAATCGAATGATATAAAATAAGATTAATATATCAAACACAATCATCAAATGTTGTTCTCGCTCCAAGTGAACAAGGGAGGATGATGTGTAAGGCCCCAACCAACATTAATGTAGTCAATGGAAGACAACAACAATGTAGCCTTTATCCTTAAACGGTTATATACATATTCAAAAATAAGTAGTTCATAATGTGATCGGCCCTCAAGACAATATTGCATTTTTGTCTTCACACAAATTCCAAGATTCATTATATATCTCCAAGTTCACCTACTCTGTTGGTTTGTGACCTGTTATTCAATCTTGCACAGTAATATGATCAACTAAAAAAAATATTCTTTGAAGAAAATAATAAATCCAATAAATAAACAATCTAGATAAATTTCCAATGCTCCATACATGGTGCCTCAGTTGTTCGATTTCTTCCCTTTATCTAGTGGTTATACTTGAAAGAAGCTTTGACTATTTGCAAATAACTTCGCCAATCAATTAACAATGCAAATGCTAATGGGAATACTGATTTTCTTAGCTATGAATTTCTATATTCACTTAGCTTGATGCGAAAAAATAAGTCAT
>NW_027432669.1:0-3480 GCF_044706935.1 Curcuma longa
GTAGCCAGGGGCATAAACATACACTGTTAATAATTATGCAAGTTAATTTGAACCGACATTATACCGGTTCTTCCAGCTGGCCTTTAAATTTTTTTCCCCTGTTATTTTTACTTGATTAAGCCTTAATTAAGGTGTGGTAAAAATAGCTTAATTGATCCAGAAAATCATAATCTAAATTATTTATTTATTTATTTACTTGTTATTTATTATCGTTCATATTTATTTTTCTTGCCTTAATTACGATTCAAAGCACCGGACGATGCCGGTCCATGCCAGTCGCTGGCAAGGAAGCCACTGTAGCACTTAGTTCAACACGTACAGAATGAGTTGACTTATTCTGGTCAAAGGCAATTTTTATAAGGTCAAACCAAATATAATTTTGTTAATTATATTAACTTATCTGCACTGTAATTTGAGATTTTATAGTTAAACGTAAGGTTAATTGAGCTTGTTCGAGTTAGAGGTGGTTCGTTTTGAATTCGGGTCTCAGTTCAAGTCGGGATGCAATTCAATTTGAAACGATTCGAGTCTTGACTAAGTTATTAACAATTTTGACTAGAACATGAGGAGGAAGAAGAGCCTTAGCTTTAGATTCATTGTCAACTTCTTCTCTAGATTCTTTGAGTTTTTATTATCTTAAACTTTTATCATTAGAATTAATGTGCCCTTGAAGTGAATTATTTTAATTTGTTTAGTCATGATAATTTTAATTTGTTTAAAATATCTTTTATCATTATAAAAAAAGCATATCATATTAAAAAAAACAACGTACACATCTTTTCCTATTTTTCATCTTAAAAAATATTCTTATTTCAACATGATAAAAAATCTTTATGTTATTATTATTAAAAATAACTTTTTAAATAAAAATATCAAAATGATACTTTGTATCCTTATTTCAATATTATTGTAATAATTTCGATTAAATTTACTCATTAAAACTATTCCAATACTATCATTGGCGTAGCCAATTAGTTAGGTCGAGAGGTGACCGCCCCCAGATTTTTTATTTTAAATCAATATTTAAATATAACATATATTTTTAAAGTATTTTTTAATTTTTAAAATTGGATAATTTGATTTTGAAAATATTGATATATTATAATTATAAAATATATATTTTTTAAAATTATTATGTATAATTGTGAAATAAATTGTAAAATTTGGGATTCCTCCCTAATTAAAAATCCTAATTGAAAAATATAAGTAAAGACGCCCTTTTGATATTTTTAAAATATAAAACTCTTGTAACGATTAAGAATATAAGGGACGTCTTTTTAATTTTTGCATAATTTCAAAATATTAACAAAAATTTCTCCATGAATTATTATTAGAGGTGCTAGATATTATTTATAAAAAAATATGAAATCTATACCTGAAACTAATTAGTTGTCCAATAATAATATATAAAAGAGAAAAACATGTGTTATATGATTATAAATAGAAAAAATGGGTGAATTATATTTCACATATTTTATTATTATAAGTTGTGAAACACGTGGTGCCTTACAATTGCATGTGTTTTCAAGGGGCTTTGAGTAATTAGATCTCGCACTTGCCACAACTAATTGATAATTTAATAAATAAAATCTTTATAAATTTTTTTTCCATCTTATCGATTTGATCAAGTGTTTAAATCGTATAGTGACATTATTAATTGTTTGAAATTGAAGTGATCCTTGGAACTATATTATTTATTTGAAGTTATTTTTTGTCTGAAATTGAAGCTGATTGCTAACTATATCGATGTTGGAAATCTATCAAAGAAGATGGACGATTTAAGGGAAAAGAAGAGAAAGAAGACTCTTCTAACAAAACACGTAGAATAAGATTTTCCTTCTTCTTTTGCAAAAGGTGAAATCTGTCATCCCAACGGGACACGATCATTTGTAAGGAGGTAAATTGAGAAATTACAGTTGGTCATGACGCAGGAGGGTATTGCCTGGCTTCACCAGATTCGAACTCTTGCCCTCTTCTGCAACTCTACTACATCGTAACTAACTCAGCTATACCCCGAGGGCATAAAATGTCCTAGGCGAAATTTTAACCCGCGACCTATCGGAATCTACACCCCTTAAAATCTTTCCAATAACCAAGGTGGCCCCAGCAACGCTACAAATGCGGCAAAATAGGGCATATAGATTAAGAAATCCTATTTTGCTGAACTAAGTTAAATGAAGGCGGCAATGTTGCTGAATCAAGCCTCGGGACATGGTTGAGTTGGTTACTATAGGATATACTTACTACAGTGGATAAACGTCGAATCTCGATAAAATTGAAATAATGTCCGCCCCAATAATAATTGTATCTTTTGTTTTGGCCCAAAAGATGTAACAATTCTTCGAAATATGAAGGAGCTCAAGGTAGATGTCGTCGTTCACACTGGTGAGAGAGCTAATGATTTATTTGTTTTATTTGCTTCTTCATACATCAAGACGACAAGTAACATCAAAAACATAATGCTAGATTGGGACATCTTAACGTGGAAAATTTAAAATCTATGGTGAAATTAAATCTAATAAAAGGATTGTATAGCTTAACTAATTTTTGTGAAGGAGAAGTATGAGAAGGATGTTAATTTGGAAAGGCACATGATTATAGTCGATACATATAGGTCTATTGTGTGAAAGTAAAAATCAAAAGTTTTCAATTGGTTTGTAGAATTTAAAGAGATGGTCGAAGGAGAGCTTAATTTCAAAATAAAACGACTACGGAATGAGTTTATTGTACGTAGAATAATTATTATGTCATCATCAATATGGTATTAAGAATGAACTTACTTTTCCCAAGACAATACAACAAAATGATATAGCAGAAAGAAATATCAAACATTTAACTAAAGACTTGCAAAAGCTGGTTACATGCCAAGAATTTATCAAAAGCTTCATGAGCTGAAGGTATGAAATGTGCATTATATGTGATTAATAGAATATCTCTTTCTCTCGATAATACAAAGTCGCCTTATGAATTAATGTTTGAAGAAAAGTCTATCTTCCTCTCGATAATACAAAGTCACCTTATGAATTAATGTTTGAAGAAAAGTCTAATGTTAAGCATTTAAAGGTTTTTGGCAAAGAAAAAATTAAAGGGTTAGAAATGTATGAATCCAAAAGCTCATCTAGTATTTATTTCGAGGGATGTCATTTTGATGAAATATCCTTATATCATGAGAGAGATGAAGTTGATAGGTAATTGTCTATCGATTCTACTAAGTTATCTTCATCAACTATTGAGAAGCAAAGTGAAAGGAGGAGTCTAGATACTCAATAGAATAATTTACGTACAGAAATAGATGATTCACATCATGTGCTCAACTTATTGGGATTATAATCAAAGTTCTACATTAAAAATACATAAAAAATATCATAAATTTATAAAATGAAAAGATATCTTCATTGGTATAAGATCATTTGAAGAAAGTACAAAAATAAAAACTATGAGAACTTAGGCCCGAACAATATCATATCATTATAGAGATAT
>NW_027432670.1:0-20853 GCF_044706935.1 Curcuma longa
CCGTCATGGTTGTCGTCATTAAGTTTCTCATGGCTTCCTTCCTGGCAGTCCGATTCTGGTGTCCGAAGAGTTTTTTGAGATTGAGCATTATGTCATAGGCAATAGGCATAGCCTGATGCTGATGTTGCAGCACATTTGACATGGAAGCCAAAATGTAGCATCGCGCCATCTCATCTGCCTTAACTCATTTCCTATGTCTCTCTATCTCCTCTTCACTAGAATCTTTATCAGGCACGCTAGGACAGACCTCAAAAAGTACAAACTTGCACTCTTCAGCAGTTAAGACAATGTCCAAGTTCCGTTTCTAATCAATATAATTTGGACTAATTAGTTTGTTTTCTTTTAGAATAACAGCAAGTAGATTGAAAGCCATAATGAAATCCTAAGAATCACAAAATAACAAATTTGGCCAAAACTTTAAAATTTAAAATAATATTGATTCCTCAAATAATATAATTTAAATTTACCAGCATCTCAAAACACCATGAATTTCGTATGCCACGATAGTGTGGACGCATACTAATTCAAACATTTGTAAAAGAAGATTTTACCCATTAATTTTATTATCTTATCAACCTAACTTTATGACAAATAAAATTAATAGTTGGTTTATCTTCGGCCACACAAATAATAGTAGTGACTTCGATGGGGAGGATACTATTAAATACGCCTAAGTGTATACCATTACTTGATACTAAGTCCATTATTTAGGATTGTGCCCCTTCAGATGGAGAAGATCACACATACCTAAATGATTTCCTATAATCATCCATAAAGGAAGTTTGATCTAGTGATCCGCAAAACAAACTCATCCGATATAGAGGAAGGCACTTAAAGCCAACGCGTAAGTTTGAATGCATCACTTACAAGTCCGTAATGGAGGTCATGGGATTCATTCAAATAATCTCTCTCCCACTTAGTTATTTAAAATGAGGAATTTTAAAACATGCATTAACAGCACACAAATAATAGCATATCAAAACTGCATATAGGCAATAAATATGAAAAATGAATTTCTATCTATTATGGCCTCATCAAACATCCGCTGTTCTTCAATATGTCGTCCACCGATGATGTAGTCACGTCTATTTTACTTCCTTTTCAGCCGCGCCTCTGGTCATCAATATAGCACCACGCATAGCAAGGATACAAGTTGTAATAAAAAAATTATATCCATCGATCCTATACTCCATGAAGGAGTTTACATACAATCTAGATCGAACAGTAAATTAAAACTATACAGCAAACAATCATGCACAACACAAAATAACCTCGACATGTCCGAGGGTTCAAATCATACATAACACACATTAGGCCATAATAGTTGGAACTAGGACACCTGCAATCACAGAGTTAATCTTTTGCATATCCTACTATTATTCTGCCTAAATTTATATATGAGCAATGCATAAATTTAACTGAAACCAATCACACAGAGCCAGAACCTACGCTCTGATACCACTTGAAGGCGCTGGAATTTCGTCCTGTTTAATTCTCCTAGATAAAAAATTTTTACAGGGACAGAACTTCTCCAAGCAACCCACATGTTCGATCAGACATGTGCTTGATTGATCAAGCAAGTTCTTGATCGATCGAAGCACACCTTGATCGAAGCATAAGATCATTGGCCTCTTGTGTTGGTATTCAAGATCCATACAAAGGAATAACTACGCAATGAAATATTAAACTAGTCATACCTTTCCTTAAGATTGTATGGATGATAGTTTGTAGCCGAAAACCTCTTGATCTTCTGTTGTATTCTTCTCCTCTTCTTGGACGTCGTGTGGGTGACGATCTCCCAAGAGAATAACCACCCTTCCCCTCCTTGTTTCTAAGCTGCCAGCCACCAAGAGAGAACTAAGGGCTAGGGGCGCCGGCCACCAAGAGAGAACCAAGGGATAGGGGCACCGACCCTAGCAAGGAGAAGAAGCAAGGGATAGAGGCGCCGACCCTAGCAAGGAGAAGAAGCAAGGGATAGGGGCACTGGCCCTAGCAAGGAGAAGAAGCAAAGGATAGGGGCGCCGGCCCTAGCAAGGAGAGAACCAAGTTATGTTGGGTGCCTCCTCCTCTCTACCTCTCTTATAGATGTCGTCGGCCCTAGGGATTAACAGAATTAACTGAATTCTATTGGGGTGGATACGAGACTTTATATAGAGGCTACAACAGAGACCTAGAGGTGGAATTGTTTTAGGCCTCCTGATGGGCTTAGGCTTCCACTCAACTTTATTATCATGCCGGACTAAATCCACCTGCAGTTTTTACATGATAATCCTTATAAGCTCCTCAAGGGGACATCATCAGCCTAAATAATTAGAACACAAATTCCTTCTATAATCAACAACACACCATATAAATAGCATTATCTTCCAACTCATCGGGCCTATTGATTTAACGAATAAATCTCACTCATTGACAAGTTAAAGGAATAAATACTAGGTATACGTGCTTTCTATTATATTGAGATTAAGAGAACGTACATTCATAATAACAGATGTCTTGTTCTTTTATATAGTCAGTATAAATCGAACAACTTCAAACGGTCCTACTCAATACACACATAGTGTACAAGTGTAATTTTATAGTCAAGATAAACTAATACCAAGTACACTACAACTGTTCCAATAATTTGTCTCAATCCATCTTGGTTGTGAGCTACTAATTTATAATTTATAAGGAACCGATAACATGATCTGATCTTCTGTGTGACACCACACACCATGTTATCTACAATATAAATTAATTGGACAACTGCATTAACATATATAAAAAATATAAAATGCAAACATTTGACTAAAGTGATTCTTATTTCAAAATAGATGTTTATACAAAAGCTAGGCTTATAGTATACATCCTAACACACAGATCCATGAAACTCCAACGCAACAAGGAATTTGAGTTTACCTGCCGGAGTTCTGATTGCCGACGGTTCCTCTCGGTGTCGGCTTCAGATGGGCGCCCATGCGATTGCGCCGTCAGGGAGAAGAAGGAGACTCAGAATCCCTTCCTTCTCATCTAGGATTTTCCTCTGTTTTTATCCCTGCCTTCGCGACATCAACATCGGTAATCGCGGGATCTCATGATGAAATCACGATCCCTGATCAGTGTAGGCGCGGCTGCGAACGAAAATGGGGTCGCGCATGTGATCTCGTACGAGCGTGAGGCGTGAATCCGGAGGAAGAAACGATCAGACCAATCCTAAGATTTGGGCTTAGACCGGGTTTGGTTCGGATCTTTACTGTAGCAAATCGGATTGATCTTGGTTCGCTTGATTCACTAACCAAATGAACTCCGATTTGACTCAAACTAATTTTGTTCTATTCGTCTTCACAGGATGAAGCTTTTCATTGTATCCGTTCTGACAAAATCTCTTCCATGATAAACCAAACCAAGTAGGTTCAAAACTGAACCCTTTGGTTCACTAACCAAACGACCTCTAATTTGAATGAAATTAGTTTCATTCATTTCGTCTTCGCAAGACGAATTCTATTTTTCCCGTATCTTATGCATATCTTAAATAGATTTAGTAAAATTTATTTTAGTGTGTATATATATCTGATATTTTAAAATAAATGACATAAAATTAGTTAAATATTCATTATTCATCTAAATTACAAATTAAAATTAAATAAATAATAAATCATATTTTTTTATCTTCCACAGAATAATAAAGTTAAATTTCTTTCAACAATATTATCATATATATATATATATATATATATATATATATATATATATATATATATATATATATATATATATATATATATATATATATATATATATATATATATATATTCAAAATTGTATTAAAAACCATTTACATTTAAAATGTAACTACAACATAGAGCAGTATAACATCTACTAGTAGATTGTTGTAAGTGGAAGAACTATTCGATTGCTACTGCAATATAAAATAATTATATATTTCATTTTAATCAATTAAATCATAAATTTATCTTAAACACATTATAGTAGTTACAAAATAATTTTTATACATTATAACAATTGAAGAGTATCTTCTACACATATCAACTATTCAATAACTTCTACGCGTAACAACTACTTGATTGCTAATGTCGCTAAAATAAAATATATTTTTTGAATAAAATCACTGATAGAGTACCCTTTTGATTTTTTTTTGAAAAAGAAACATCTTTTGATGATTTATAAAATTTGAGATATCCTTTTAATTTTTGCCCATATGCTTTCTAAGATGATTAACCTCTTACATAACTCAAAATTTATCATTACAATAAAGATGATTTATAAAATTTGAGGTATCCTTTTGATTTTTGCCCATATGCTTTCTAAGATGATGAACCTCTTACATAAATCAATATTTATCATTACAATAAAAAAATTGAAAGCAAACGTAAGGGTTAGAAACATTGTTTATCACAGGATAATGCAGTTACAATAAAAAAATAAATACCTTTGCCGTGTATTGATGAATTGTTTGATTAGTTGAAGGATTCCTGTGTGTACTCTAAGATTGACTTAAGATCTAGGTACCATCAGCTGAGAGTACGGAATGAGGATGTACAGAAGACAACTTTCCGTACTCACTAGGGACACTATGAATTCTTGGTGATGTCATTCGAACTCATCAATGCTCTAGCCGCATTTATGGACCTGATGAACCAGATTTTCTTGGGCTATATGGACCGGTTTGTCATAGGCTTTATTGATGACATTTTAATATACTCTCAATCGGATGAGAAGCATGAGCAGCATCTTCGTATTGTGTTGGAGATATTATGTCGTGAGCAGCTATATGCGAAGTTCAGCAAATGTACGTTCTTGTTATCTTCTGTGGGATTTCTCGGACATGTGGTGTCTAGCCGAGACATTTCTGTAGACCCTCAGAAGATTGAAGCAGTTATTAGTTGAGAGCAGTCAAAGTCTGTTCAGGAAGTATGTAGTTTTCTTGGTTTGGCAGGATATTATAGGCGATTTGTAGAGGGTTTCTCTCGTATTGCTACACTGCTAACTCGTCTGACCAAAAAGGGGACGAAGTTCGCTTGGTCAGAGGCTTGAGAGGCTAGTTTTCAGGAGCTTAATCAACGGTTAGTGAGTGCCCCGATATTGGTGATTCCTTCTGGTGAAGACGGATTCACACTTTACACAGATACATCATTCTAGAGATTGGGTGTGGTGTTGATGCAGCGTGATCAAGTAGTTGCCTATGCTTCTCGTTAGCTGAAAGACCATGAGAAGAACTACCCTATTTTCATGATTCAGAGTTTGCAGTTATTATCTTCGCACTGGAGATTTGGTGACACTATTTGTACGGGGTTACGTTCAAAGTTTCACTGATCATAAGAATTTGAAGTATCTGTTTACTCAGAAGGAACTAAATCTCAGACAAAGACGTTGGATAGAATATCTGAAAGACTATGATTGTATTATCAACTATCATCTTGGGAAAGCTAATGTGGTAGTTGATGCACTAAGCCAGAAATCTCATGGGATTCTGACTAGTCAGTGGGTGGCAGTTACTGATCTGGTCTGATAATTTTCTAAGTTGGGCTTGGTGGAGCTTGACCAGACTCAGCGAGGAGTGTTGATTTCTATGATGGCGCAGTCACCTATAGTAGAGAAAATCATGGTGGTACAAGCTAGCAACCAGCATATTCAATTCATCTGCAGTAGGGTGGACTTTGGACAGCAGTTGGGGTTTTCTTGCGACAATGATAGGATACTTCGATTCCAAGAAAGACTCTGTGTTCCAGAGCAGCATCTGATTAAGGAAGAGTTATTACAAGAGGCACATCATTCGAGGTTTGCGATACATCCTAGTGGTACTCGTATGTATCGGGATTTAAAACGCTCATATTGATGGAACAACATGAAGAGGGATATCACAGACTTTGTTGTGAGATATTTAGTGTGTCAGTAGGTGAAGGGTGAACACCAGAGATCAGCCGGGTTACTTCAGGAGATACTGGTACCCGAGTAGAAGTGGGAACATATTACAATGGATTTCGTTACAGGCCTGCCCAGGACCCGGAAGGGGCATGATGCGATGTAGGTAATCCCTGTATTTGGTCAATACAGAATAAGTTCTAGTGCATGTTATCTTTCTATGGTAGTTGGTTAGACACTTTAGACATATTCATGTTTATTCTATGCTTGTCCTTGATTCGCTTGAATCTCAGGTGACATCTATTTTGTTGTGTGTTCAGACATTTTGCTATCCATGTTGATTATTATTGTTTATCTCTGATTTATGATACCGGTGATCAGTGGAGATTCTATTACCTATGCATGTTGATTTAGCATAGTAATTATTGGTCATTGTTGCTTGATCATCACATCATACATGGTGCAATGTAATGATTATAATTCCCAATGTTGTGGGTCAATCGTCATTGATAGTTGGTCTAGTAGTGGCAAGTTATAGAATAGGTGGTTAAGAATTCCTTATTCATTGAACCATCAAGGAATGGTGGCTGTATGGGTTGTACGTAGCCGAGTCAATGTCCTGTGAGCTGGTCACCGTAGAGGGGTGGTACTCAGAGACGAGTATGGAGGACAAACATTGACTATAAGATGTATGTAGCTATATATGGCTACATATTAATTTATCACCAGGTTACTTTGTTGTGATGCTAGATTTATGGTAGTGTGATGTCAAATACCTCCAGCGTCATATATATGTGAGTATTGCGGCAAGTGTGGGCAGTTGCATCATGCATGTGCTGTTTTGTGTTCTTGATATATAGGTATTGGACCATATATATTACAATGGAATGTGAGATGTATACTCGATTGCTACTTAATTAATGTAGTAATCTGTATGAATGACAATGTCATACGGATGCATTGTGCATGTGCTATTTTGTGTGCTTGGTATATAGGTACTAGACCGTAT
This sequence comes from Curcuma longa, assembly GCF_044706935.1. Taxonomy (NCBI): domain Eukaryota; kingdom Viridiplantae; phylum Streptophyta; class Magnoliopsida; order Zingiberales; family Zingiberaceae; genus Curcuma; species Curcuma longa. Next base: position 6,875 of record NW_027432670.1, read on the forward strand.
ATATTACATCAGACAGATTCGCTAGATCGTTTGACAGATTTGTACGGTAGAGAGATCGTTAGGTTACATGGAGTACTTGTGAGTATCATTTTGGATAGAGATTCATGTTTTACCTCACGATTCTGGCAGAGTCTGCAGCAAGTAATGGGTATAGAGCTTCACTTTAGTACAGCATTTCACCCACAGATAGACGGTCAGTTGGAGCGTACTATTCAGACTCTGAAAGATTTACTTGAGGTATGATTCTGATTACTATGGTATTTCTGCACTATAGTATGATGATAGTAAATTTGGAGATCAAATTTTTATTCATGGGGGAGAATGTAAGATACGGGGAAAATTTTATTAATGATGAAGAATGAAACTCATCTTGCTAAGACAAAATGAACAAAACTGATTTCATTCAAATTAGGGGTCATTTGATTAGTAAATCAAATGATTCAGTTTTAAACCAAATTAAACCAACTGGGTTTGATTTATCATGGAAGAGATTTTGTCAGAACGGATGCAATGAAAAGTTTCATCTTGTGAAGATGAAACGAGTAAAACTAATTTGGGTCAAATCGAAGTTTGTTTGGTTAGTGAACCAAGCGAACTAAAATAAATCTGGTTTGCTATAGTAGAGATCTGAACTGAACCAAGTTTGGTTCAACATGAATTAGGTTTTTGGGTTTATTTTGGTTTTCGATAGCCGCATATGGTTAGGGTTACTGTAGCTCCTTAAAATAAAAGGAATCGCGCGTAGGGGTCCCTGTTCTTCTCTCCATCGCGGCGCACTACCGTGGGCTGCCTCCTGCTCGTGGAGAGGGCTTCCAGCGGGTCGCAGCTTGGCAGGCGAAGAGGATTTCTGGCAGGTCGTGGCATGATAGGCACGGAGAGGGCTTCAGGCGGCGGGCGTAAAGAGGGCTTCCACCTGTTGCGACCTACCTTCCACCGTGCACGTCCTTCTACCGATCGCGCATGATTTCCACCAATCGCCAGGTCACCGTGAAGGCTGGTTTCGATCGTGAACCGGAATCGGATCTTGGTCGAGGCAGAACTCAGCAAGATTTTGAAGGACTGATGGTGCAGATCGGATCGTGATTTAGGGCAGATCTGAGGTAAGTGTCTTGGATCTTGGTTCAATCTTTGTTCGTGATTGTTGTGGATTGATCGGTCCTGTTGGAATTTGATCAGATCGGTGAAGGTGGGATTTCTCTGTTTTCAACCGAGTGTGGATCAGAGCTCGACTAGGGCTGATCTGAGGCAAGTAGGCTTGATTTCGATTAGTTCTTGATTGGAAACCAATTAGGATTTGTTGTTGTTGGATTTCGGTCAGATTTCTGAATCTAGGTTTCTGTTCTATCGGCTTTCTTGGATGATCAAGATCTGTTCCAATCGATTCTTGCCTGGTTGATTTTGTCATGGTTGTTGTTTTGTTGAGGAGGATTTGTTGTTTCTGGGGGATAGGTTCATGGATTGATCTGTTATAGATCATTGTTGATCGGGTGTTGGGATTTGTTGGTTTCTATTGGGAGTTCAATTCTATTGGGAATTGATGGTAACTAGGGTTTCATTTGTCGATCCAGTCTTGTTGCTGCTATTTGGAAATTCAGTGGAGAGTGGGGTTGACCCGTGGTGAAGGTTGATCTATTGTGAAGTTGATTTTATTAGGGTTGTGGCTTGTGATTTTGTTAGATTGATCGGTTGTCATTTCTAATCTGTGGAGGTTAGTTGTGTTAAGTTGATTGGGTTAAGGTTAACTTGAGTTAATTGGATGGTTGGATCCAGTTGATCAGATTTGTTGGATCTGTTGACGGATCTGATTCGATTTGATCCGATTAAGGTTAACCCTAATTTTTGATTAGGATTTGATTTGTTGTAGAATTTAAAATATAATTGTATTTTGTGGATGGTGTTATTATAATTGCAGGACCTTGATTGGTGGATCCTGCTACGTACGAGGATTTTATTTTTGGGGGTTCTTGTATCGAAATTCATCATACCAGGTGGGTACTCCTGTGCTTGATCAACACAGGTTCTATTAGTAGTGTATGATTATTTTTCATTGTTAATTATCTTGTTGTTATCCTTATTACCTTCGTTGCTTGATATCTTGTTGATTGATCTCGATATGATCTTCTGATTACTTCTATACAGTTGCATTTTATTGTTGATCTGTGAGTGATGACTTGTTCTAGTTGATGTGATTATGCCTGATTAGATGTAGGCCTCACTTATTAATTTGAGCATCATGACATATGCATGATAGAAGTAGGTGTGGATCATTGTTGTTGTGGTGGTGGTGGTGTTAGATTTGAGAGGTGTCTTAAGGCAATCGCCTTACGATTATACTATTTATTGGATAAATAGTAATTTACTATTTGAGTACATATTTCATATGTGTTTGATTGGATCTTAAACTCAAATACTGAATATCCACAATACGATTCATAGCGTGAGAGAATTTGTGATTGGATCATAACTAGTGAGCATCTCTACACATGTAATTATGAATATATTAGAATAATCCCTAGTCGAGGAATTGATGAGCACGATTCTGTCGAGATTAGCACGTTTTGAACTCCTTGGTTAGCCAAGCAGTTGATCTCATTGCTGTCGACATTAGATGTTGAGAGTTAAACATGGATGCTGGTTAAGGGTAACCAGTTCATTGGAGTGACATGCTTTGAGACTTCATATGGTTCGATATCATATATCAATGAAGATCTCAGTACAGCTTAAGTGCGAATTTTCTTTGACTTGCGGTATTCAAGTCATCTTGTTCATGAAGACTTATACTTTGACATCTTAAGCAAGCATCTCCAAGGAGGTGTGGACCCGAGATGATTAGGTATAAGTCGAAGTGTCCGAAGGTGTTTGAATAGCCCACAAAGGATTCATCGCTCTTTGGAAAAAGAAGACGTCTACCTTGCAGCCGCTTGTCAGGATTGTTACTAAAAGTCTTTGGCCAAAGTATTACATGTCAAGAGTACGGTACTCTTGGATACGTATACAAGTAACTTGAATCTATAGGACAAGAAAGCAGCTTAGGCTAGGTGTGACATAGTCAGCCTAGTGGGGACCGACACATAGACCATGTCCTGAACCAAGCGGGTATAAGATGGTGAAAGGAACGAGGCACGATTCAGTGGAGCTGTTGAAAGATTTAGAAATGTTTTGGAATCAATCATTGATTTTCCGATCAATTAGGGATCATGATATACTACTAGGTGTCACTCATGATTGTTCTGTAATTAATAGTTAATTATGGACGGCCAACATAGCCGGGAACCTATTGGGTCACACGCACAACAAATTCTCCGAAGGACTTAAAACGAGTTTGAGAATTGGATTCTCAGAATGAGAGAGATAAAATCTGGTTGGACCAAACAATGGATAAAATGATGGAACTCGTCTTACGAAGACGAAACGAACGAAACTGATTTCGTTCAAATCAGAGCTCGTTTAGTTGGTGAACCAAATGATTCAATTTTGAACCGAGTTGAACCAACTTGGTTTGGTTCATGATGGAAGAGATTTTGGCAAAAGGAAAGAGATGAAAAGTTTTATCTTGGGAAGACAAAACGAACAAAACTAGTTTGGATCAAATCGGAATTCGTTTGGATAGTGAACCAAGCGCAAAGCTCAACCCGGTTTGCTACAGTGTTTATGGTTAAAGTCTAGTTTAGCCAAAAACCCTAATCTGATTTAAGCCGGTTTAAATCTGATTAACCCTGGCCGGCTACTGTAGCTCCTCATAAAAGAGGAGCTCACGATTTTGGGTTGTGACTCTTCCTGTTCATCTTCTTCCCACCGTCGCGTGAAGGAGGGCCAGCCCTAATTGCGCGTCCTATTGTTTTGCGCGTCCTGCCGACCACGGGTTTCTCCCCTGCTCGGCATCCATCACCTCTGCTTCCCACCGGTCTCCTCTGCCAGCAACAAGAACAGAGCACTGTTCTTCATCTCCATGTTCCGGCGTCAACATCTTCTTCCTCCAAGTCACCACCTGCCCACGTCCTTCGACCGGCCTCGAGTTCGCCACGCCTCCCAGAGCAACGTTCTCCTGCCATCTGCAAGCCTGCTGCGACCAAGAAGAAGGGTGACCTGATTCTAATCAACCTCCTGAGCTTCGGTGGTCTCTTCCCGGGCGGCTGATCGCGAGCTTCAATGGTTCTCTTCCTCACTGTCTGGTGTCCTCTGCTTTGATACCAGGAGATGAGCCCATGCTTTGATTTGTTTCTGCTGGTTGTGAGGGAAGACAGCATCGTATCTTCCACCGGAGATGCAAGAGCACCATCTGCCGAAAAGATGAAGAATACCTATTCTTTTCGTCCAGGAGATGAAGTAGGAGAACTCTTGTTTTCATCGTTCATCTTCGATTATGTTTCGGCAAAGGAGATAAAGATGGAAAATCAAGTTTCCATTGTTCTTCTTCTGTTCATGAGCTATGTGGGAGAAGAGGGTTTGATTGTAATAGGGTTTTATTGTCAGAGTTCGTCGGATTGGTTTTCTAACCGTTGTCAATCAATCCTGGTCGTCCGACGACCGTATGTCATTCTCGCAGAAGCTTGCAAAGTTTCGGAGAATTGTTCCATCGTGATCGGAAAGTTTTTCGATCGTTTGTTCGTTATTGGTGGTCAAAGGTTGAACACCAAAATTACATCAGAAATATGATTTCCTATGATAGTCAGAAAGCCCCGGAATGATCACGACAAATGTTGTTGCGTGATTTCTGAAATAAGACTTCTCTTGACTCGATCGTCATCGATCATCGGCTAGTACCGAAGACGATGACGCGACTCGTGACTTTCGAAGCTGTCTAAACGAGAGCTTGGCATGGATCACCAGTAGAGGCGGAATTTTGACAAGGATCGCTTGATTGATTCAACACCGTTCAAACGTCATTCGTGAGTTACGGTTTAGAATAATTTATTATTCAACAAATTTTAAATTTCTGTCATGTCTTGTACTTGTTATTTCCTGTTTATGCATGCGTGTGTTGTTTAATAATTAGTTGTAATTATTATTTTATTTCCGCTGTGCACATTTCTGAAACGTGTAAACACACGTATTGCACCGGGACGATCCCAACAGTTGGCATTCACCTGACACTGTCTTGTAGTGGTATAAGGGTGAGAGCATTTGATGCACTATGTTGGGTGCAACTAGAACTAGATAGATAGCCCTCCTACGATATCCTACCCGCTCCCCACTTGATTAGTAGTGGTTTGTTGTTGGAGCGTGTCCAGTTATCCTGTTGTGCACCCCAGTTCATGGTACTAGGTGGGTGTCTGGGAGTGGCGAGTGTAGACAGTAACCATGCATAACACATGTGCATACAATTTGTTGGTAGTTATTTTCTGCATTGATGGTTGTTGCACTTGTTGTTATACGATTGTGATAGTTGCACTTGTTGTTACATATATGATTGTGATTGTTGCACTTGTTGTTATATGATTGTTGCATTAGATGTATTATTCTCGTATTGTATGTTACCTGTTAGTTGTTCGTTGTATTTGTTAGTTGTTCATTGTATATTTACCTTGTTCATTTTATAACATATGATATCCTGTTGTTTCCTTATATATATATATATGTTGTGCACTTCCATTCTAGTATCCACTGAGTATTGTATACTCACCACCCAGATCCTGGGGCTTTCCTTTCTTCTCCCCAGGTAGCAGATAAGGACGTTGTTTGAAGCTTTGAGGTCTACCAAGTCTGCCCCATCATCTCACAGCAGGAGAATCTTCAGATTACTTCGTGTGGATATATTGGTTTCGTGTACCTCGTGTGGATTCGGGCTTATATTCTCGTATTGGTAATCTTGTTTGTGATGACTTTAGTTATGGGTTTTTCATCTATGATTTGGGCTTATGTTCGTGAATGTTATCGTTGTTATGATTCCACTGCGTTGTTTCTGGTTTCGTAGACTTGTAGAGTTTAACGTTATTTTGTTGTGATGTTTTTCGATTTATACGTGTTGTTAAGTGGTTATGCATGTGTTTGGATTGGTGAGTGGCCGTGTGGGCCACATTTCATATAGTTAGTAATTAAAATTCATGTATTGTATTATTGATTGGCCATGTGGACCTTATGTATCATGGAAGCTGAATTGTTACAGGGGAGATGCTGTAGAAATTTTTCAGACGGTCGTCTACCCGGGACATGGCATATCTTTTTGAAACTTCAACTTTGGCAATCCTTACACCAATTCTTTCCTTAATAGCCTTTTGATATCCCTTATGTTGGTGTGAGTGAGTCTTCGATGCCAAAGCCAAGTCTCTTCTTCTTTAGACATGAAAAAACTTAGCAAATACATTAGTAGCACCAAATAGTTTGACATGATAAATATTTTCCTTTCTATGGCCTATGAGCATGATAATGTTTAGTTCACTATGCTTAAGTAGACATTGAGATGAGTTAAACTCAACCCTATATCCTAAATCACACAGTTGACTAACACTTAGAAGATTGAAGATCATGTCTTTCACTAATAAGATATTTTTAATCATGAACTATTCAAAAATTTTAATGTTTCCTATTCCTATAACCTTAAGCTCACCACTATTACCAAATGAAATGGTACATTTATTTTTGTTCTTAAGTGATGAGAATTTCGATGAGTCTCCCATCATGTACCTAGAGCATCCGCATCTACACACTATATGGTTGGATGCTCTCTCTTAGCGTATGTCTGCTCAAACACAATGAACTAAATATTTTGGTGCCCAAATCTTGGATCCGATAATATCAACAACATATTGCTTGGGTACCCAAGCTTGCACAATCTTAATTTTTGAAACATTATTTCTACTGGTCAAAGACATAAAGTTAATTTCCTTTTATTTTAGCTTATATCCTAATCCTGCTTTGTTATAAATAACTTGAGCTCCTAGAATCATGTCTAAATATTTAGAACTTGAGGTAAATTTTTTCAATACATTTCTAAGATCATCTACTTACAATTTCATATATGCATTTTTATTTTTAAGTTCATTTACTGAAATATTGATGCATATAACACTCACATGATGCATTTTCAAATTTGAATGCTTGCAATTCATTTTGCAATTTTCTAATCTTATCTTTCGATTTTGGCAAAGCATTTGTTAAACATGTGATAGTAGCATATATTTTGTCAAGCTTGGAAGAAGTTATCTCATCATCATTAGATAATGATTCACTTGAGGATTCCACATCCTCACTATGACTATGTTCATCTTCGCAACTCTCCACATTGCCTAACGCCATGAGTGTCACATGTCTTGGGTTCTTCCCTTCATCTTCCTCCGATGAGCTTGAAAAAGAATCATCCTATGTGACTTTCAAGGTCTTCTTCTTTTTAAGTTTATCCTCTTACTTCTTCAATTATGGACACTCAGACTTAAAGTATCCTTTCCTATTGCACTCATAACAAACCACAATAGTTTTAAATTTTAATTTTTTTTCAAAGATTTACCTCTCCTCTTGCTATTACTTATGATCTTCTTGACATCCTTCTTACTGAATTTCCGAGATCTTCTCATTATTTTTCTTACAAAATTTGTCATCTCATGGACGAACTCTCTTCCTCATTATAGCTTTCTTGATCAGATTCAGATGAAGTTTCTTCCTTCCTTTCCTTTTTCTTCTCCTTGTCTTTTTTATTGCTCTTTTCACTTACAATCAAAACTATACCCTTCTCCTTATGGTTTTCATTTGTTTGCTCATGTAATTAAGTACATAAAATAGTTCATCTAGTTTAACAATTGGCAAGTCCCTTGAAACTTTGTAGGCATCTACCATAGATGACTACAATGAGTCTCTAGGGAATGATTTCAAGGTATGTCAGATGAGATCTCTATTCTCTAATCTTTCTTCGATGACATAAAGTCCATTCAACAATCCTTAAATCTTCCGTGAAGTTGATTCACAGTTTCATATTCTTTCATTATGAAATTTTGTATTTAGTTGATGAGAAGGTCCTTCTTTGCAGTTTTAGAATCCTTGGTGCCCTCATTAAGCTCAATCAACTTATTCACAGTTCCTTGGCACTTTTGAATGGATCGACCTTGATCTATTACTTCGAGCTCAGTCCACACTACAATGTAATGAGAATTTTGGCATTTGCTTGTGACTTTCATTTTTGAGCTACAGACCATCTTAAGGACTATAATACCTTGCCATGTTCATCTATTGGCTTAGAGAAGCCCTCATTTATGGAGAACCACATATCTATTTCAGTTCTTAGGTCATACTCCATGTAGCTCTTCCAATATGTGAAGTTGCTTCCCTCAAAATATGGTGGTCATGTAGTGTTGTGACCCTCCTTCAAAGACATGTCAATGTTCTGAGCTTGGCCCCTTTGGATGTAAGTCCTCTGAAGCAACCTTGCTCTGATACCACTTATTAAGATCTTACAAGCTAGAAAGGGGGGCTGAATATCTCACTTCACTTCTTTGTTAAGATTTTGCAACGAAAACTTAAAGTGAAGACAAACCACAGCACAACCAAGCTAACATATTGATTTTACTTGGTATCCACATTCTTAAGGCGAATAATCCAATGGTCCACTCCTCACTATCCTCTTACAGTAAAGCTTCTCCTTCTCAAACAAAAATCAAAGATGGAGAAACTTTCTTACAGCAAGATTACAACAAGTTCACAAAAGTAATAGTAGAAAACATAAAGAAGAAGAGGACTTTTAAAATGATCTTGAGAGTTTTGCTTCCTCTTCTTCAAAGAATTGCTCCAAGTTGAGTAGTAGAACACCAAATGGCTTGTAGAGCACTTGAGCAAAAAAAACTTAGAATTTTGAGCATGAATAGTAATCCTACAATGGCTAACTTTCTCCCTTTATATTTGCTCATCTTTTCTGAAATTCGTTCGATTGATTTCTCATACCAATTGCTGATTTGGTCAGCGACCAAATAACGACTTTTGAACATTCTAAAATCCTGTTTGATTTTATCAATTTTCAAATATTAGTCAAATTAATTCATGTATCAATCGACTGATATGGCTGATCGAATGACTAGTCGAACTGATTCTCTTTAATTCACTTCCAAAATAGAATCAATCGACTGATTATACTTATCAGTCGAATCAATTCTCTTCTGTTCCCTTCTAAAATAGAATCAATCGACTAATTACCCTTATTAGTCGAATCGATTCTCTTTTGTTTGCTTCTGAAATAGAATTAATCGATTGATTACCATTATCAGTTGAATTGATTCTCTTTTGTTCGCTTCTGAGCCTGAATCAATTTGTTTGATATAAGAATTAGTCGAGTGATACGAAAAATCAAAACTGAGCATAAGTCTTTCCAGGATATTAGTCGATTGATAATTCACTTCCATTTGGCTGTTACCACTATCAGTCGAATGAATATCATGATCAAACGACTGATGGTAGTTTTTGATATTCTAATGACCAAATTTGCCTAAGAATTTTCTATTCACATGTCCCTATTACCTCATGTCAGATGAACCTCCTGTTCTTTAGACTTTTGATGCATCTTTTCCCTCAAATCTTCATCCACTTGCACATATGATCTCGTGATCCGTTCGGATTTTTCTTCTCTTGCTAAGAATTTATCATCGACCTTTTTGGACTTTACTTGCCTTACATTTAGCCTTCTGACCTACAAAGACTTCAACTTGCCAAGAATCCAATTCTTGACCTTCTTGGATTTCTTCTTGCCATGAATCCGATCTATGACCTTCTTGGACTTTCCTTTATCTTGCATCCGACATTCTTACCTAGAAGCACTTCCTGCATATTTGATATACAAGTGAGGTTTCTTTTCATTTTGCTCTAAGGTTGACTGATGTCAACCATCAAAACTATAATTCGTGAGCATGATTGTATCAATAGTCTTCCCAAGCTACTCTAGTCCGAGGTAACTCCTCTTGGAGGTTCCTTGATTATTAGGTCTTCGAGGTAGGGGGAGGGTTCTGACGTAGGTTGGGAAAATGTGCAAAACCCAAGACCTAAGCTAAGGGACTGATTTATTGGGTTGCTGCTTTCCTTGATTTTGTTACCCAAGATCGAATGTCTAGTACTTTCATATTTTTTTTAATGTTTTAGGATGTTATTATGTATACCTTTGCACTCATCTAGGGTTTTCCCTTACCTCAAGTTGTATTTAGTCATTTTATATTCACATTAAAAAATGAGCTTCAATAGAAAGTAGAATAGTCACATATTAAAATTTTTTAAATAAATTAATTAATTTATATGGAACCACACCATTAATATTATTAAAATATTATTAAATAGAAAAAGCTTTCATTGAAAAAATCTTTAAAAATTAAAAAATTAAGATTTTAAAAAAATAAATATTAGTGAATTAATTAGTGGTTTAAATTGTGCTAGTTGGCTAGTTCACTTGAGGTTTGTTAGAGACGACTCAGTTATAGATTGGACTATAGTTTAATCCATCGGATCAATGGATAATAAGTCCTTTACCTCAATTCTAGGCTAGATTAGAACAAGAAGACTTCACCCATGGTCAGGTCTAATTAAGTAATATGATTATGATTAAAAAAAAATTCTTGACTCATAAACTTTATCCTTCAAAACTAATTATGATTCATGATTTAGAATCGTGATTCATGTCATGATTCATCGTCGGCTCATGGTTATCATATATTTATATTTTAATTTTTTTTAAAAAAAATATTAGCTCGAAGAGATCAACAAGGCAAATGAGTTGATTTTTAAATGGAAATTTGACTCCAATCCAATAGAACGATGGAATAGGAAAACAAATAGATTAATCTACATATATTGAATCACATTATTAAAATGTTATACATATTATTAAATAAGATAAATCTGTTTTAAAGAAAGCCTTGGTTCATGCTTCATACGTAAGTTTATTATATTTTTTGATCAATATATATATATATATATATATATATATATATATATATATATATATATATATATATATATATATATATATATATAATTTATTATTGAATAAATATAATTATATCTTTTGATAAATTATTACTGATATCTATCTATAAATTAAATGTTAAATGAAAATGAGATCCGGATGGGATGAACATATTATCTGAGTTAAATATATATGCTGCAGTTCAAATTCCGTGAGATTAATTAATTAATTATTCAACTTGCGAACGACGACCTTGAATCAACTCGACCGATGAAACATTACTTGATGATCGAGTACTTGTTAAAGCTTTAACTTTAGATTAGAGCAAATGGAGATCCCGTCCCGTCGTCATGGTTAATTCTCATATCGAACTGAAATATATAACTAACACTTGAAAGCTTACCTTCATTTATGCTCTGTTTGAATGGAGTGAGAGAAGGTTCATTAACGGAAGAGAAAGGAAGGAAAAGGAAAGTATTTATGTTCTCCTTATTTGGGAAGAAGGAAAGATTCATTAACGTATCATGTGTTACCTTGTGAGACCAATTAAAATTAATATTTATGATTTAAATAAATAAAAAATTTTTAAAAAATAATGAGTAGACATATAATAAGTATGTGAAATATAGAATTTGTATACTTTGGTATGATAAAAGATAAATCATTATTTTTACATATATTTCTTTAAAAATTTATTAATATAAGAAATGAGTGAAAAGATCATGTTTATAAATTATTTAAGAATTAATATTTTAAAATATAGATAAAATTTAAAAAAATTATATTTAGAATTGTCTTCCCTTTTCTTACCTCATAAATTAGAATGTAAGAAAATCTTCCTTTTTATAGGAAAAAAAGATTAAAATTTATACTTTCCTACCCTTTTCCTCTTCCCTTGTTCCTTTCCAAATAAGGTTTAAGGTTTCCTTCTCCTTATTTACCGTTGCTTCCTCTTCTCTCACCTCCTCCCGCGTTAAAGGAAGAGGCAAAATGGCATGATAGTAAAAAAGCAATATATTGTGATGTTTTTCTCAATAAAATTAAGTTATATTTGACGAGGCTGAGGTGGCATCATCGCCACCATCGGTCGATAACCTATAGCAACATCATTATTAGCCTGTAAAGCCAACTGTGCCATCGTGATCGAGGAGGAGGAAGCACCGAGCTGTTGACTGCGTTCTTCTACCTTTGGCGTTATGATCTTTACCAACCTCGCCGAACATAGAGGAGGCCCATGGGGGCCCACAAAAGGCATAATAGTGGTGGGCCCAAAAGAGACATCAGCCAAAGCCCATTGCTCAGCGGTACTACTCCTAATCGGGACCATGTTGGGAGGAGGATCAGGGCATTCCAAGTCCCCCGTGACCCTGACCCTGAACCCTTTCTTGGTTTGCCATTGTTGGTGCCTCAACTCTCGCCTCTACCACCATGTTGTTGCAGCCTTGATTGTGATGCAAACTGCTGTTTCTCGCCGCGGGAATTTCATGGTTATGGTGGCCTTCGTAGGTCGTCAACACTATCTTCGTATCATTCGGTGCCCTCTCTATGTGCTTCCTCACTGTGCATTCAGGATGAGTGCACCTGTAGTAACTCCTACAGCAGCAGCCAGCAGTCCACATCGATCCAAAATTCATTAGAATCGATCATCTTTTAATTTACTCGATCATATCGATCGATCGATGGGTAAATAGTAGTAGTAGTAGTTACCACGCACCTTGGATTTGAGTTTCCTTTAACGACCTTTTGCCCGTACTTTCGCCAACGAAATCCATCATCAAACACTTCGCGGCAACTTTCTATCGCAATCGTATATTTCGGTTGGCAAGCGGATCTAGCAGATGAGCTCAATTCCACAGTATCCATGTACTGATCATCTTCGTTCCTAAAACAAACAATATTTAAACAAAAATCATATGAGAATTATATATATTCCATGAACAAAAGTAAGAAAGAATTAAAATTTGACAGCCACTGACCATTTTCTTGAGTTATAATCATTTACGGCCATTTGTTCGCAAGAGGGGTTAGCTTTAGGATGGCTATGTGAGCCCTTATAGATTATTTCTGCGACATGGCCTTCGGTAGAGTATTCGATCTTCTTTGTCACTTTGCAATTCGGATGTGTGCATTTGTAATAGTTCCTCGGAAACTTGCTGTTTTTCACATGTTTCTGCCCATACTTCCTCCAATTGTATCCGTCCGCGGGTGGATTCTTCGCAATTGTCGCCGAAACTTGCCTCGGTGGTGGGTTAGCGACGACGGCCATTGCCTCAACTGTCTTAGAATGATCGCTTACCACAAAACTAGCATTGTTTCTTAGTTGATTTTCATCTATACCACTCTTGGCTTCTTCATTGCGTATCCATTCTTGTGACATAATCATAGAAATTGCAAAATTTTGCTGTACAACAATCAAATTAAACATAAGATTAATTTTTCAAAAACAACTATACACAAACTACAACACAATCTAAAGACAGCGAGTGATACTGATTCAAGAAAACCCTCAAACTCCGGTGTTTGAACATGATCATCTAAAGCAGGAAGGATTGTATTATTCTACAAAAAAATAATAATAATTAGAATGAACAAACTATTTATTTCTGAAAAATAAATAATGTTAAAAATAATTATACACAAATTACAACACAATCTAAAAACATAGCAAGCGATACCGATTGAGAAGATCTTCAAACCCAGGTGTTTGAACATGATCTAAAGCAGAAATGACTGCATTTATATCCTACAAAAAAAAATCAGAATGAACAAACTATTTGTTTCTGAAATAAATAATGTTAAAAATAAGTATATACGAATTACAACACAATCTAAAGGCATAGCAAACATTACGGATTCGAGAATATTCTCATATCCTGTCATTTGAACATAATTTAAAGCGGGAATGATTGCATTATCCTACCAAAAAATAATAATCAGATTGAACAATCATTTGTTTCTGAAATAAATAATATGAAAAATAACTATATACAAATTACAATACAATCTAAAGACATAGCAACCAATACCGATTCGAGAAATACTCCATATCCGGTTGTTTGAACATAATCTAAAGTGGGAATGATTGCATTATCCTATAAAAAATAAAATA
>NW_027432671.1:0-2130 GCF_044706935.1 Curcuma longa
CATGGTGTTAGTAATAGCCCTAAAGCCAATTATGTGATGATTGACTAGGGACTTTGTATTATATTCCATTATTAATAAAGGAAGATTTTTGGTTATTATACTTACCTTGTATTTGTCCTAAATAACTAAGTATAATAATGTCCTTGGTAGTCCTCTTTCTACATCATATCAATTATTTAAATCGATAGGACGATATAGAGAACATTACTCTTAATCATTCCTAGTCAAGCATTAATATTCAGGGACGATGTTAATGCATTGAGACTAGCATGTGGGTCAGCTGCATGATTTTTACTCACAAGTCATGGATATGCATATCGAGTTGACACGTGGGTATACATTATAGAATGTATATTGAATTTTAACTCGCCATGAAAAAGTTTCATGGATCATTATATGAGTGTCATAAACTTTCTCATATGACTATTGGTATGAATAGTTCTTAGACCTGAAGTCACTACGATTTTCTACATAAGGAGTTATGTACTTTGGTATCATCAAACGTCACCCGTAATAGTGTGGACTATAAAGACAATCACTGGGTATATAACAAATTATGCGGAGGGATGTGAGTAATATAGATGGGATCTATCCCTCCCATATAACATGAGTGATATCTTACGCCTCTTGATAGAGTAGGACCACGAAATGTATGGTCATGTTCAAATAAGTCATTATGAGATATTGAGCTCATTTGCTTGAGTGAGTCTACTTGGGGATCAAGAAACATAAAGATTGATAAGAGGATGACACAGTCTATGCCTCATTGATCAATCTAGATATCGAGGATAGAAGGACATGATTATACATTATCATAGTCACGGAGGTTATGACGGATCTCGATATTCTTGTCACTTGGGTAGCAATGATGTATTGCTAGATGCCACTCATTGCTTATGATTCAAAAATGGGTTTTAGATACATTGTCAACGTTACAAGAACATATTGGGTCACACACAAATAACACTATATTTGGAGATGAGTTCATTTTAGTTTGACTAAAGGAATAATTAAGCTCATAGGATGACCTAGACTTGAGTTAGACTCAAGTTGGTTGAATTTAAGTTAGACCCAAATTAAACCAAGTTACATTTTGATTCATCATGCATGATTAATGTGGATTAATCATACAATGAAAAAGAGAAAGTTATCATGCATAAGTTGAATATGAGTTAGACTCAAATTAAACCAAGTTGGATTTTGATTTCATCATGCATGATTAATGTGGATTAATCATGCAATGAAGAAGAGAAAGTTACATGCATGGAAGTTATCATGCATGATTAATAAAATTAATCATGCATTGATAAAAGAATACCAAAAGCCTAAAAACCTTTGGTATTCATGGCATGAGTATAAAAGAATGCTTCTTCCACAAATTCACAGGAGTTGTTTTCTTCTTCTTGCCTTCCTCTTCTTGCTTGGCCGAGCTCTCCCAAAGAGGTTGCTAGCACAACCTAAGTCTTCTCCAAAAGGTGAAAGAGTGTTAGTGTGGATACGCATAGAGACACAAACACTTGAATGTGCTAGAGATCCGACAACCCTTTGGACAAGCGGAATAAGCGAACGGCACGTATCAAAAGTGAATTCTATTAGATATGATTTTGTAGATTTAACTTGTACGGATTTTTCGCATGAATAGCTCAAAGGATCCTATTTTTCACTGTGAAATTTTATTTTATCGCATAGGATTCCCTACACATGGTGCTTATGCCATAACTTTCCAGCCTTTGGCCATGAGCTTTCCTTGCTCGATTAGAGTCTTCGTCAATAGAACCACTTGAGATCATGTTGATTATATCGCGGTGAGGTGTGTTTCTTAACTGATTTCCATCCGAGTTAGGATGACCTTCCGGTCGATCATCCCGATGACATCGGTTAGGAGAATGTCATTATGAGGCTCTTGTTTCCTGGTCTCAGGGAGGACTGAATTGATGTCGATCTGATCTATTTCCTGAGTCCTTGTGCCATGAATATTTGTGAGAATAGTGCCTTACTACTGAAGGGGAGGTCTTTCTTGTTGTTTCTCCTTTATGACTCGACTAACTTCTTGAGCTAACTGTCGACATTTATTAGTGTTATGGTTATGTGGTTGATGATACATACAAAACAAACCTACCCTTCAAGAGG
>NW_027432672.1:0-8459 GCF_044706935.1 Curcuma longa
AAAAGCCGAAGCTGCCTATGAGGCCTTTGACTGAAACTCAAAAGCCGAGGAGCTAAGGACGACCCTAACCCTGGGAACTCTAAGAGTAGCCCCGTTGGCCTCTCCTCACCAGTGGCAGCAGTGGCACCAGCCGTAGGACCAGTAACTGCAATAGCCGCATCCGTAGGAACTCCAGCCGCCCCAGATGATTCTACAGTAGGAACAACTGCACCAGCACCAAGGTGGTCTTCTACTTTAGAACTATAGGATACTCAAAAGCCCAAGTGGTCAGTATATTCCTACTAAAAACAAACGCAGGAATGCAAGACCGAAGGATCAACTCAACATCCGAAGACCCAGCTGCACCAGCATTTCCTTTAGCAACGTATTTAAGTCACCAACTTGAGCACCAGAAGCAACTTCAACAACATCAGCAACCCTAGGAACAAGAACTTTGAAAGCCAGATTTGAAGCTTCAATTGAGAAGTCTACTGAAGTGCCAGGCCCCATAGTCTGCAGAGTCTGAAGTGCCATCTCCCTTGCCAGCTCCAAAGGCAGGAACAGTAGGAACTGCTAAAGCCGAGGACCTAGGAACTCTCCTAAAGTCGAAGACCCAGCAACAGTAGACTGACCAACAACAGCAGCACTAGGAACGGGAACTGCAAAGGCAGGACCGTAGTCTGAAGTGCCATCTGAGGTGACTGAAGTGAGAGCTGCAAAGGCAGGACCAGTAGGAACTTTTAAGGCGGCAACACTAGCAACAGGAACTGCAAAGGCAACTGCAAAAGAAAGCAACTCTTTTAAAACAGCAACACTAGTAGACTCCAAAGCAGCAGCAACAGCTGCAACTATAAAAGCAGAAGCAGCCCCACCAAGAGCGACTTTAGCAACAAGAGCTACCTACTTTTTAGGAACAGGAGCTACAGCCCCAAGAGTTTAACCAGGGCAGCGATTGTACGATTTTTAGCTTCAAATGAGCTAGCTGCAAATGTGCGCTAGTTTCAAATGAGCTAGCTTCACCTGAGCCTCACGGCGACGGTATTCCATTCGTGAAAATAAAAGTGGAAGATCACCAGCTAGAGTCTGAGGATTCTCGGTCAGCTACCAGAAGCTAGTAAGTCGATTTCGAAAGAGCAGATTATTACCAGTATAATTGCGTGCCCTCCTTAAGTAAGTTCGCTGCAGCAAGCAAGCCATTCACTCTAAATTACTAGATTTTTGGCGGGCAGCTTGCCAAATTGGTTTGCTCAGCATACGCGAACTCAAAAGTCGATTCGATTTCGAAGTTGGTTCGATCGGGTGGCTTGCCAAATTGGTTTGCTCAGTCACACGAACTCAACACCTTAGTAGCTTTGCAGGTAGCTTATAAAATCCGAGAGACTCAACTTAGCAACTCCATAAAAAAGTGACCAACCAGCATGGAGTTTTAAACCTAAAAACCCCATCCAACCAACATTGCGAATAATTTACCGGATCGAAGGTGCAACTGACTTCACAGTGACAGGGAAATTTGTGCTTTAATTTCTCTAGTTACGCCCTTGCCAGTGTTGCTCGCAAGTAATCGAGTAGCGCCCTTTCGCTTTGGATTGACGATCCTTCGCTGTAGCTCCAATTTGGTTGTGCTTGCCCTTCCTTTCTTTCCTGTCCTTGCCTTGAACACAAGGAGGGTCAGAAGGAACCCCCACAACTGGGGAACCCACATCTGTTAAGTATTGTACTTTGCCTACTGGTATTACT
The DNA here is from genome assembly GCF_044706935.1 of Curcuma longa. Taxonomy (NCBI): domain Eukaryota; kingdom Viridiplantae; phylum Streptophyta; class Magnoliopsida; order Zingiberales; family Zingiberaceae; genus Curcuma; species Curcuma longa. The sequence goes on from NW_027432672.1 coordinate 1,717, forward strand.
GCGCCTAAGGAAAGCCTAAACTCAAAAGCCCAAGACGCCTAACCCTTACTCAAGTACTCAAGAGCAGCTAAGCCCGCCTCAGAAGCAGCCTCAGACCCATCAACTGTACCAGCAACATAAGAGAGTCTACTTGTAGGAACTGTAAACAGCCGCCTCAAGACTAGCCACAGTACTAGCAACAGTATTCGTAGGATCGGTAGCAGCTTCAGTAGTTGCAGCAGCAGCAGTAGTAGCAGCTTATGTAGTAGCCTCAGGAGTAGTAGCAGCTTATTTTAAAAAAGGAACACCTCTAGTAGCTACTCTTATTAAGCTTTCATTTCTAAGTCTAATGATGATGGGAAGTATGTTACTCCTGTCCAAAATTGATTAGTTATTGTGATATTGCTCGCAACCAAACTTACTCCCAAGCTTCCCATACTAAGTCTTACCTGTGTTGCTCGCAAGAATTTGAGTAGCTACCTTTTGCGAAGGATTGGATCCAAAGCTGTAGCTCCCATTTGTGTGTGCGTGCTTGCCCGTCCTTGTTTACTTCCTTGCGTGCTTGCCCGTCCTTGTTTACTTCCTTCGGGTCAACACAAGGTGGGACAAGAGCCCTCACAAGTCGGGCACACCTCTACATGTCAAGTATTAAATGTAATTAGTCATAACTCCTTAGGAAGTCCTAAACTCAAAATCCGAAGAGCAACTTTCCCTACTCCAGAGCCGACGCCCGATCAAGAGGAGCAACTTGCAAGAGCAGCAGTAGTAGCAACCCTAGGAAGAGTAACTGCAGTATACCCAATGTACTCAGTAGCCGCCTATGGAGCCGCAGCCTATGTAGCCTATCTAGCCACAGTACTAGCCTCGGTAGCTGCAGTAGCCACCACAGTAGTAGCCTCAGCTTCATCAGTAGCAGCTGCAGTAGTCTCCTATGTAGCCGTCGTATTTCTTATTACTTTAGCTTTACTAGTAACTTTAAAGCGAGTCAAAGCTACTCTTTTGGTCTTGAGTATGATGAAGCTGATAGTGATGGGAAGTATATCTACTCTATTCCTAAATTGGATTACTCCTGGTGTTATTGCTCGCAACCAAACTGACTCCCACCCAGACTAAGTCTTACCCATGTTGCTCGCTTTGAGTAACTCAGCTGCAACCTTTTGCGAAGGATTGGATCCAAAGCAGAGGAGCGCCTGTGTCCCCCTTACCAGCGCCTGTGTCCCCCTTACCGAAGTAGCTCGTGTACAGCTTAGGAGTCTCCTCCTTAGCAATACGTAGTCCTTACGAGGAAGACTCCCCTTAGCCACAAGTTGTGCGCTTTACTAACACTAAGCAAACGTATTGACTCAAGAGGCAGAAGAGCTAATAATATAGCAACCCTACCTACGAACAGGAACTGAAAAGCCCCACCAGTCGCATCAGTAGCCAGCCGTACTAGTACTAGTTGCCTGTGATCGGCCGGAGCATGCCTAGCTTCAACTGTAGTAGCTGTAGCCTCCTATGTAGTAGCAGCAGCCGTACTAGTCGCCTCAGTAGTAGTAGTAGTTGTAGTAGTAGTCTATGTATCCGTATTTACTTTAGCAGCTACCATTTTAAGGATGCCCTTGGAGCCAATTAAAAAGATTCTTTTGATGGGAAGTGTATTTCTGATGCCCCTAATATAAAGTAAATTAAGTATATTCATACTTTACACAAATTGGATTACTTATGGAGATATTGCTCGCAACTATAACTTACCCCATACTTACAATACTCAGTCTTACCTTTGTTGCTCGCAAAGAGTAACTCAGTAGCTCCCTTTTGCGAAGGATAGTAAATCCAAAGCTGTAGCTACAAGTTATGCCCGGTAAACTCTCAACCCAGTTTTGAATTTCGAGTGTGTACTCTGTCTGTCTGTTGTGTACGGTAACCCTTTAGTGAACTCAAAAGGCGAAGAAGCCCAACTGAGAAGCCGCAGCCCCGGACTCAAGAGCCTCTACAGTAGCTACAGTAGCCGCCTTACTAGCCTCAGTAGTAGTAGTAGTAGTATATGGAGCAGCCTCATCAGCAGCATGCCTAGCAACAGTAGCAGCCGTACTAGTCGCCTCAGTAGTAGTAGTAGTAGTAGTAGTTGTAGTATATGGAGCAGCCCTACTAGTGTACTCTTCTATAGCCGTAGCCGTATATCTATTTCTTTTAGCTCCTATTTTTTTTAAAGATGCCTTTGGGGCTACTTAAAAAGATTATCTTTATAGGTATTATTTTGATAGGTACTCTTTTGATGGGTATTTACTCTGTCTTGAGTTACATAGTACATACTATGGATTTATTGCTCGCAACTAAGTTACACCAAACTAGACCCTAAGAAGTATTGCCGGTGTTGCTCGCAAGAATTTAAGTAGCGACCTTCTTCGCTTTGGATTGAGGATCCTTTGCAGTAGCTACAAGTTCAAGTTATTTGTACCCCCCTAAAATTGACGAATTTAATGGTTTGTCGGTATATGAGATCAACTTTTTTCAACTTAGGTACCCGCTCGTTAGGGAAAATTGACTTTTAATGGCCCTAAAATCAATAATTCGGTATATGAGATCAACTTTTTTCGACTTAGGTACCCAGAGCAGATTACAGTATTGCGTAAATGGCTTGAGGCCATTTACTCTAACCTAAGGGAAAAATCTACTTTAGGCTCAAAAGTTTATATCCGTACACGTTTTCAACTTCCTTACTTCCCCCGGAGGGAAGTTCTACTAAGTGTTTGACTCTTTGTTAAGTGGTTGCGTACGAAGACCCAACATGAGGTGCAAACTTCTAAGTAGCGCGCGAACTTATAAGTATGGGCCGTAGAATTGGTTTTTTGAGCCTGTATATAATATAAGTTCCCAGGTCCCCTATTTCTGAGTTCGGTCAATTCTCTCCTTGCGTTTCGTACCGTCCTTACTTCGTGCCGTCCTAGCTTTCTTTCTTTCCTTGTTTCGAAATTTAACTATATTAGGTAGGGCGGTTGAAACACAAGGTGGGAAAAGAACCCTTACAACCAGGGCTCTAGATGTTAAGTATTTCATGTACATCGTACATCCGTTAAGTATTAGATGTACATCCAGATGTAAAGTATCTCATGTAATTAGAATTCCTTAGGAACGCCTAAACTCAAAAGTAGAAGACCCAGCAACAGTAGCGAAGTCCTCAACTCAAAAGTGGAAGACCCAGGAAAAGAGTAGGAAGAGCAGCCCCACCTATGGTAACTGTAAGAGAGCAAGAGTAGTAGCAGCCTATGTAGTAGCCTGATCTGCCGGAGCATGCCTAGCAACAGTATCAGTATCCGCCTCAGTAGCCGCAGCCTGCCTAGCAACAGTATCAGCCTCAGTAGCCTCCTCCTATGTAGTAGCAGCAGTAGTAGCTTTCTCGGTCGCAGCTTTTTTACTTGTTATTGTTATTGTTGTTATTAACGTACTTATACTTCTTTTCATTTTAAGAGGTATGAGTCTGAGGCAGCAGCAAGTGATGGGAAGTATATCTACTCTATTCCTAAATTGATTACTTATTGTGATATTGCTCGCAACCAAACTGACTCCCATCAATCTAGTTCCCACCTTTCCTGTGTTGCTCGCAACTAATCGAGTAGCAACCTTTTAGCTTTGGATCCAATCCTTCGCTGTAGCACCAAGTTGTGCGTGCTTGCCCCCCCCTTGTTTACTTTCCTTCGGGTGAAAAAAAACACAAGGTCGGCCTAGAGACACATAGGGCACACACAAATGTTAAGTATTTTATGTAAATAGTAGCATCAGTAGCCACACCAGCTGTGTACTCCTCACTAGACGTACTAGTTGCCTGAACCGCCGGAGCATGCCTAGCTACAGTAGTAGCCTCATCAGTAGCAGCAGCCGGAGTAGTAGTCTATGTAGTAGCAGCAGTAGTTTCTTCCTCAGTAGCCCTATTTACTTTAGCTTTAGCTTTACTAAGTTTCAAACTGAAGCTGATGGGTATTAGTCTATTCTTGAAGTACATAGTATCTACTAGGGATTTATTGCTCGCAACGGAAAGTGACTCCCATCAATCTAGTTCCCACCTTGCCTGTGTTGCTCGCAAGCGATCCTCTAGGAAGTGAAGTGCGTGTGATGTGTGTATCCTTCGCGGCCGAGCAGTTGCGGACTCTTACCTTACAAAAACAAGGACTCGAAAAAGCCTCCACAACAGTACGGAGCCCTAAAAGCGCCTTAGAGGAGCACCCCTACTAGTACCAGTCACTGGAAAGGCAGCCTCAGTAACCGTAACCTATGTAGCCACATTGGACTCAGTAGCCATAGTACTAGCCTGACTAGCCGCTGCATCATGCCTAGCTACAGTAGCTTCAATAGTAGCCTCTGTATACTCTGTACTAGTAGTAGTAGTTGTAGTATTGACTTTCTTAGTCTTAGTTATGACTTCTTTTTCTTTTAAGTGAAGAACTACTTTAGGAACTTCTTTAAAGCGAGTCAAAGTGACTCTTCTTTTTACTTTAGGTATGAGTCAGCTACAAGTGATGGGAAGTATATTCCTACTTTACCTAAATTTACTAGTTATGGAGATATTGCTCGCAACCAAACTTAACCCCATACTCACAATACTAAGTATTGCCTGTGTTGCTCGCTTTGAGTAACTCAGTAGCAACCTTTTGCGAAGGATTGAGGATCCAAACAAAGCAGAGGAGCGCCAAGTTATTTGTACCCCCTATAATTTACGAATTTAATGGTTTGCCGGAATTTTTTTTTCCTACCCTAAAAAAAACATCAGCAGAATTTTGTGAATGGCTAACGCGGGAATGGTAAAAGTCAATGGCGCTCAGCCATTTACGAAAGGAGATAAATAGCCCCAAGAAGATAAATAGCCCCAAAGGCGTAGACTAACTGTATATAATATAAGATAAGTACCTCTGCTACGCAGATGCATATAAATAGCCAAAGGGGCTATTTACGACTAAGTAGACTAATCCGCCTTACTATAATATAAGTACCTCTGCTACGCAGAGTAGAGAAATAGCCAAAGGGGCTATTTACGACTAAGGAGATAAATAGCCCCAAAGGCGTAGACTAACTGTATATAATATAAGATAAGTACCTCTGCTACGCAGAGGCATATAAATAGCCTTTGGGGCTATTTACGACTAAGCCTAAATAAAAGTAAGTTTGGCCATTCCCTTACCCTACAGTTCATGGCTGAGCGTAATTCACGCGTTACGCGTTGCCATTCCCTTACGGGTTTGGTTAAATAGATTAGTTCAGTCAAGCAGAAAAATTATATGGTGGGGCCCATACTATAATAAATTCGAGGAAAGACCCTTCAGTTGAGTTTAGTATAGAAAGATCTTTATGTCTGGGGTTGAGTACCCTCTATTGTATTGTATAGAGATTGGCAGTTACTTCTATTGAATTGAGTTGAGTAACCTCTTTTGCTTGAATTGAATTGAGTATAGAGAGCTGAATGAAGCTTCTTTGGGGTTGAGTTGAGTATTGTATTTATATTGATCTGGGGATGTCGATAAGGGTGTTCCAGACTCCTCGCTTCGTGGCTGTCGACTAGGATTTCTTTATATTCATTTTAGGTAAATATCTCCTTTCTATTTATTTTAGGTAAATATCTCCTTTATATTGATTTTAGGCTTAGTCGTAAATAGCCCCTTTGGCTATTTATATGCCTCTGCGTAGCAGAGGTACTTATCTTATATTATATACAGTTAGTCTACGCCTTTGGGGCTATTTCTCTCCTTTAGTCGTAAATAGCCCCAAAGGCTATTTCTTCTACTCAGCATAGCTGAGGTCTTTATATTATAGTAAGAGGGATTAGAACTTAATTATAGTAAGTAGGGCCTTTGGGGCTATTTATCTCCTTTCGTAAATAGCCCCAAAGGCTATTTATATGCCTCTGCGTAGCAGAGGTACTTATCTTATATTATATACAGTTAGTCTACGCCTTTGGGGCTATTTCTCTCCTTTAGTCGTAAATAGCCCCTTTGGCTATTTCTCTACTCAGCATAGCTGAGGTCTTTATATTATAGTAAGGCGGATTAGAACTTAAATTATTATGAATGTAGGGCCAAAGGGGCTATTTATCTCCTTTCGTAAATATATTCATTTTAGGTAAATATCTCCTTTCTATTTATTTTAGGTAAATTCGGAAATTTCTTTATATTGATTTTAGGTGAATATCTCCTTTATATTGATTTTAGGCTTAGTCGTAAATAGCCCCAAAGGCTATTTATATGCCTCTGCGTAGCAGAGGTACTTATCTTATATTATATACAGTTAGTCTACGCCTTTGGGGCTATTTCTCTCCTTTAGTCGTAAATAGCCCCAAAGGCTATTTTTCTACTCAGCATAGCTGAGGTCTTTATATTATAGTAAGACGGATTAGTTTACGCCTTTGGGGCTATTTATCTCCTTTCGTAAATAGCCCCAAAGGCTATTTATATGCCTCTGCGTAGCAGAGGTACTTATCTTATATTATATACAGTTAGTCTACGCCAAAGGGGCTATTTATCTCCTTTCGTAAATAGCCCCAAAGGCTATTTATCTGCCCAATATTATAGTAAGGGGGTAGCAGAGGTACTTATATTATAGTAAGACGGATTAGAACTTAATATTATGAATGTAGGGCCTTTGGGGCTATTTATCTCCTTTACTATATTTTTGGTTTAGGCTTAGTCGTAAATAGCCCCTTTGGCTATTTATCTGCTCTGCGTAGCAGAGGAACTTATATTATAGTAAGGTGGATTAGTCTACGCCTTTGGGGCTATTTATCTCCCTTATATTTA
>NW_027432673.1:0-1999 GCF_044706935.1 Curcuma longa
AGACGAGATGACATCTGAGGATGGGATGGCATTTGCAACGAGATGACATCTGAGATCAAGATGACGTCTAAGACTGAGATGACATCTGAGACGAGATGACATCTGAGGATGGGATGACATTTGCAACGAGATGACATCTGAGATCGAGATGACGTATAAGACTGAGATGACATCTGAGACGAGATGGCATCTGAGGATGGGATGACATTTGCAACGAGATAACATCTGAGGTCGAGATATGGTGTCTGAGATTGGGATGGCGTCTGAGCTCACTCAAGCTTCACCGGGTTGGAGCCATTTTATCTTAGGCTATTTTGACTTGTGCTATCAGGTCAATATGAGTCTTAACCTTCGTCTGGTCCTTGACTTTCGAGACGTGACTTATCAGATTGGTTGCCACATCACACATCACGTACCCATCAACTGATATTAATTATCATTTAACTGAATTATATAAACACATGTGGTAATGAATATCTGACAATTCTATGATTTTATTGGGGCGATTGGTTAGTCCAGATATAAACTAATTAATTGTTTGGCAAGATTTATTGTTAATATTCTATTACTGAATTGAGAGCACCACTTACAATTAATATTTTTAATATTTTTATTCAAAGACTAAATATTAATGTTGTGTTATATAGCTTGTGATGGAAATAATTTAAATTTATCGATTGTTGCTATGGATTCTTAATTATATGGTATTTTTGTTCTGTGTTATAGCTACAACTTCTACTTCGACGATTTCTACTGATGTCAATTCAATTCCTATGTGGAATGGGAATAACTTCAAGGATTGGAAGGAAAATATCATGATTGTCTTAGGGTACATGGACTTAAACCTTGTATTAAGGATTGAACAACCCGCTCCTCTTACATAAGTAAAGTCGGGCACTCCCAGCATGATAATTGTTGCATTGCTTCTTAAAATGCTCCTCGGCTCCATGGAAGTGACAACCTTTATCTTCTGATACATCCGACCTCTTTGATTGTTTCTTTTGAGGATTTGTATATTAGAAGTTTCTTTATTTCTTTCCCTTTTGTTCCTACTCTTAGGGTTTGAGGCTAGATGGATACTTTTAATCTTATCTTACTATCTTACTTTAACCTTGTTTCTTTATTGAACACAGTGTGAGATGAGCTCATTCAGATATTAAGTCTCTTTATGACAATTACAACTCACCTTAAATTAACTAAACGGTGTCCGAAGAGATATCAAAATCAATGCATTAGTAAGTCTTTAGCGAGTTCTAGCTTAAGTGCTTTTAATTTGAAAGCAAGATAAGACATCTTCACGATGTATTCCCTAATATTGCCCTAACTTTTATATTTCATTGAAATTAGGCTTTTGTACTTATTCCATCCTTTTCATTCTTGACAAATACAATCTCTTTTAAATTTTAGGCTCAGAAATTCCTTAGCTTTAGTTATCCATTAGTTATTGTGCTCCTAAATACTTTCGCAATGACTTTTTCATGATCATCAGACACATACGGTTTGATCTCTCTCACCTTTTCAACTCCTAGAGGAACTCTTATGCGTAAGAGGTGAGAATCAATCCTTAGTGCAAGGTCGAGATCCACGACTGCAACAACTATCACGAGGTTCTCTTATAATAATTTGAAGTTGGTGTCATTTAGTGTATACTACAAAAATATAGGCTATTAGCAATGAAATTTTATGACAAAAATATATCATCGCCAAATTGGCACATGAAATTTGCGACGAATTAATGATTCCTCGCAAATTTACAACAATATTTGCGACGAAAATATTTTAGTTGCAGAAGTTGTGATGGAAAAATTTTTGTTGTCAAAATTATCGCAAAATTACAAGTCGTCGCAAAAATCATCGCTAAATTGGTGACGAATCCAGTATTCATCGTCAATTTGGCAATGAAGCCTCGGTTCGCCACCAATTTGGCGACGAACATCTGATTCGTCGCCAAATTGGCAACGAAATTACGATTCGTATTTAACATGAACCGTTCGTATTT
>NW_027432674.1:0-19739 GCF_044706935.1 Curcuma longa
GAAGCCTAAAGAAATGTTTTGGAAATTTTGTTAGGAAGGATTGCTAGAGGTTAGACGTTACTTTAACGAATAATCTAGAACCTAATATTCTTGCCATTCATGTCATTAAAAGAACTTAAATTTACCTGCTATTTTAAACATTTGATGGCATACATGTTTAGACTTTAACGTTAAAATTTTCTTGTGAAGCATGTTGATCTGGTGGATTTCTGGCGTGTATTCTTTCTAAATGTTTAGTTATATTTTTGTCAGAAAAAAATCTATTCGTGAGGTTTTCAATTCTTATGCTGAAAGAGACAACTATCATTGTACTGCATCATGTGATTCAAATTTTGCTTTACAGTTGTGTCTATCGATTTGGATACTGGAAACATACAAGAAATGTTTCATTGAGAATCTTATGGATTCAAAATGGAAATAAAGCAAGCCAACAATATCACAAGCAATCCTCTTGAGACTGGTTTTTTATTCACTGTGATTGCATTGCAACGAAACTGTACAGGGAATATTTGCTTCTTTTCAACTATGCATACTAATTTATTTCTTTTATGTTTCTTACAGCTTTCAGCCTGAATCGAACAGTTTGTCGGCGGCACTTTCATAAAATTTTGCACCTTTTCTTGCTGCGACCAGCTAAATTTCCCCCCAGTTACAGTGCATCATCATGTTCTATGAATTAATTTATTTTCAACATTTATGTCAGACATGCTTAAACGCTGAGTGGAAACTGATAATAAGTTAGTGTTGTGCTTTTGATTGTGTACTGATTTCTATGCGAGAAACTTCTCAGAAATAATGATGTTTTTTTCTTAGTTTGAATCTTGTCGAGCTTGTGTCATATGTAAGATGATAGCCCTGTAGCATTGGACCATATGCTTCGACTTGTGTTTATAATGAATGCTTTGGGAAATTTTGTCTGATATTTTCAGTGTGGAAATACTTGTGAAGCAGAAGCTATTGTTCTTAAATTATGCAAGCACTTCCAAATGAGTCCCGCGTATGATACTCGTACGCGGCTAGTGCTTCATCTAAAGATGTATTATGATTGGTATTCATTATTCTATGTTTTTTTTTCTTCCAATCTTAACTTAAAGTATGTTCTCTGAATTTGTTACCTGCTTTAATTAGTGTGATTTTTTTTTTATCATAGAGATTAGGCTTTAGTTCACATATTTTAAACGATTATATGTGAAAAGATAAATTAAGAAGTTGTAGTTGCTTATTATGAGGGAGGGTATTCTCTGGATTTCGTCGAGATTCGATCCTTGTCCATAACAAACCTAATCTGTAGTAACCATTTTATTCCTCTGGGGATGATAAATGGATATTCTTCTGCAAAAGGTGGAATCCGCTACCTTAACGATTTCAGACGGTCGGCTCTACGATCATTTGTGAGGAGGTAAATCGAGAAACTGCAGTGGTCACGACGCAGGAGGGTATTGTCTGGCTTCGTTAGGATTCGAATCTTTGTCTTTTTCTATAACTCTGTTGCATCATAATCAACTCAGCTATGTTCCGGGAGCAATAAAAATGGCTATTCAAACTTATAAACATGGATATGTGAGCATCTATGACTTAGCAAAACCTAAATCATATTTAAATCTGGACCCTGATTTTAAATCTTTTCAGAATTCATTCTTTTTTATTTGTCTCTGAATTTTTTTTTGCTATAAAACAGAGCATAAAGCGTAAGTCCATGCACATAAGAACATGTCCTCTGCGCTTCGCCACTGCAACGCTCTACTGCAAACCCAGGTCCACCTCCCAAATCCATGGACGAAACAGATCCTCTCTCCTCCTCGTCCGCCGCCGCCGCCGCCGCCGCCGGTGTCATTTGAGCCTCAACAAGAACCTTCTACTGCACCTTCCTCCTTCCGCCTCCTCGTATCCTCCATCAAGACCCTCGCCGCCGAAGGCTGCCTCTACCATGCTTTCTACTCCTTCTCCCTGCTCCGCCTCCGCTGCTTCTCCGTCTCCCTCCTCCACCCCCTCGCCTCTCTCCTCTCCTGCTGCACCTCCCAGGGCGCCTTCGCTCACGGCCTGCACCTCCATGCTCTCTCCCTCACTCTCGGCTTCCACGACCACCCTCGTATTCTCCCAAAGCTGACCTCCTTTTATGCCAATTTGGGCCTCCTGCATGACGCCCATTGCGCCGCCCTTTTCTCCGGCAGCTCGGAGGTCATCCAATGGAACCTTTTGATCTCTGCCTACATTAGGGATGGGCAGACCTCCAATGCGCTCCGCGCCTACAGGGATCTGGTTCGGAGAGGCGTCGAGCCTGATAAATTTACCTACCCACCCATCCTCAAGGCTTGCGGAGATTTGCTTGACTTGGAGTTTGGCAGGGAGGTGCACAGGGCCATCGAGGACAGCGGCATGGAGTGGAACCTGTTCGTCCACAATGCGCTCGTGGCGATGTATGGTAAATGTGGTGCATTGGACGATGCATGGAAGCTGTTCGAAGAAATGCCGATTAGAGATGTGGTATCGTGGAACTCCATCGTGTCAGCGTATGCATCACGGGGGATGTGGGAGGAGGCATTCGAGTTGTTCGGGCGGATGAGAGCGGAAGGCTTGGAGGTGAACAGTGTGACGTGGAACACAATTGTTGGTGGGCATTTGCAGAGGGGCAATCCTAGAGAAGCTTTGAGATTGATTTCCGAGGTGACTTGGAGTGGTTCAGAGGTCGACTTTGTGACTTTAATTGTCGGTCTCAGTGCTTGCTCTCACGTCAGATCGCTGAAATTGGGGAAACAGCTCCATGGGTTTGCGATCCGTAGCTACTGTGATGGGCTTGAGAATGTCCGCAATGCCTTGATCACGATGTACTCAAGGTGCGACCATGTAGCACATGCCTGGCTCTTGTTTCAGAAAGATGAGTTCAGGAGTTTAGTTACTTGGAACACAATGATCACTGGGTTCAGCCTCGCAGACCAAGCTGAGGAAGCTTCTATCGTTTTCAGAGACATGGTACATTCAGAAGTTCAGCCAAACTACGTAACCATTGTCACATATCTTGCCCTATGTGCTCGTGTTGCAAACCTCCAGCATGGGCGGGAGCTCCATTGTTACATCACTAAGCATGATTTTCAGCACTACCTCTTACTCTGGAATTCCCTAATCGACATGTATTCCAAGTCTGGAAGAATCTTGGTTGCTAAATGTGTGTTTGACTCGATGACCAATCGTGATGAAGTATCATACACTTCAATGATAGCGGGTTATGGATCTCAAGGCGAAGGAATTGCTGCCCTGCAACTGTTTGATCAGATGATTGACCGTGGTATGAAACCAGACCACATAAACATGGTTGCTGTCCTCTCAGCTTGTAGCCACTCTGGACTTGTATCTCAGGGTCAAAAGCTCTTTGACATGATGGTTGACACATATGGTATTGTGCCACAGATGGAACATTACTCTTGCATGGTTGATCTATTTGCTCGAGCTGGATTGGTTGTGAAAGCAGAGGAATTGCTTAATCAAGCTCCAATACCACCGACAGCGGCTATGTGGGCAGCTCTAGTAGGAGCATGCCAGGTCTATTTGAACAAAGAGATTGGAGCAAGAGCTGCAAAGAAGCTCTTAGAGATGAAGACAGACAATTCGGGGCACTATGTATTGATTGCTAATATGTATGCAACTGCTGGATGTTGGGATGAGCTTGCAAAGGTGAGGACGATGATGAGGGATTTGGGTGTTAGGAAAACACCTGCTTTGGCTTGGGTTGATTTAGGGAATGGATTTCACCCTTTCTTGGTGGATGATCGGTCAAACCCTCTTGCACATGAAATATATGAGGTGTTGGACATATTGACTGGGCAAATGAGTGATCCTATGCAATTTGAAATTGTGGATTTCAGATCTTCTGACAACATTGAAGGGTGAAAAAAAAAACGATCTCAGACATAGAATAGCTATTTAGCTTCCATTTGTCAGAAATGCCTGTGCAAACTGTAAACCTGGAATCATTCACAAACTTGAACCATGCATAGATATAAATGGACATTACATCATTCTAAGATTGGCACATGTCAAAGACCATGAAGTCGTACATCATGCTGACCAATAACAGATGAATGAACATAGCACATTTTGTTTATTTGTTATTTGCAGCATGGACTCACGAGCAGCAAAGACAGTTACCAGTTGGACTGATTAAAATTGGGCAAATTTTTGCTGCAGATGATTCTCTGCAATAAAGATTAAAAACTGTCAGCCAGCTGAGTACTAATGAAAGACTGGGCTTAGAATCTCTACAAAGAATTTGCAACACTAACGACAAATGCTTTCAGCTGGTGAATGATTCTTATTTCTCTAGCTTAAGTCTACAGAATTTGCAGCACTACTCAGAAGGTTCATATTTGAGGTTCATCTTGTAGAAGACTGTGAAGCCAGATAATTTTCAAAAATAATCACATTGCATCTCTGTCATAGCATGTTCATGTCTTTATTCACTCTGTTCTTTGCTCACAGGATAATTGGAATGCTATTTTTCAAACTTTGCTGACTGGTTATGGCATATATCGTATTACACAGAGTTTGATTTACAATTACCAGCTTGCGGAATTACGACTCCTAGTCATGGTACTATGACAATCTGCCGTGTGTTCTGTTCAACTGACTGTTTAGTATGATTGAAATCAAACAGATTTCTTGCATTTTCACTGTTCTTTAGAAGGAAAGAAAGAATTCTTTAAATTTGTCAAAATAATTTCGAAGAACTCAATAAAGCATACATACCATTTAGTTTACAATTTATTAAGCCAAAATTAGCACCAGATTTTTACAATTACCACTTTTCGCATGAAACACAACAGCCAAACTGGTAGACAAGTTAGATGAGCTAAATGGTCTGATTAAACTACACATGATGGCAAATGAATTGACAAGCATTAACAAACTGCTTGCTCACAACAGTAAAGATTTGTAAACAAAGTTTGCAACTCAACTGCTTCCTCGCAAGCATTAACAATCTGTTATTTATTTACTGACAAACAAAGAAATGTTTCCAACGCAATTGAGAGAGAATCATTAAGCCGTCGACTGTTTAAGATAAGCAATTAGATCCGCACGCTCTTGTGGCTTCTTCAAACCAGGAAACACCATCTTGGTCCCAGGAATATACTGCAAACAAAAACACATTTGTTATTGGTTAATACCATAACTAACCTCTATCATATTTTTCTGAGGAAACAATCCAACTAAATAGAAAAGAGTGGCTTGTAAGTCAAGAAGCTTCGATAAATCTATCATGAATCATTTTCCTCGGTTTTTGCTAAATTAACAATCATCTTATATTAAATATATATTAAATGTGCAGAAATCAAGCTTAGAGTAGACTGCATCCCATACATATCAACTCTATCACTTAAAGGTTATAGAAACTTAAAGACTGAGAGTTAGAATGACATTTCTATGGGGATCAAATTGCCAACCTAAGGGTTGCTATGACTCAACCAATTGTAAAAAACCAGGGTACCTTAATTCATGATCGTCCTGAAGGTTGTGGAATCTTAAGGTCATGAATCTGATATGCCATTTGGCCACACCGAAGGAGTTCTACACCCAAAGAATTAGTCTACATACAATGATAGAGTTTCAAGTATGAGAGGCAAATGTAGGAGTTGCAGCAACTTAAGCAGATTGCAAGGAAAATCCTTTAGCAGATTGCAAGGACTCATCTCACTGAAATAGATCAAGAGTTTGTAAAACCCAGAACCGACCTAGAGCCTATAGATGCTTGAGTACAAACTACATAATTTGGTTCATGTGTTTTCAAAAATTTGCCTTTCAGTAGTAATGCTACATAATTGTTCCTTCAATTGTCCTCTAGATGCAGTAAAGTAGTTACCAAATAGCTACAAACATTAAAAGGACCATAGTTACCTTCTTAGGGTTAAGCAAGTAGTCATACAATGTATGCTCCTCCCATATCACAGCCATGTTCTTGTTTGCAGCCGAGTACGAGTAGCCGGCGGTCGTACCAGATTGTCTCCCAAAAAGTCCATTCAAATTCGGCCCTGCCATTGTAGGATTAAAACTTCGTGAGTTCCGGACAGAGAGAGATCAAATCAGACACTAATCAAAACACAACATATAGAAAATAACAATAACGTGTTGCTGATTCCAGCGATCAAATGCCTATACGACATCACGAAGACAAATCGATAAAAAAGACGAAGAAAGAATCAACTTTAAGCATAAACCATACAAGGATCAATTAAAACCCCTCGAGAGATAAAATCTAAAAGAGAAAAGTAACGGAAGGAGTGAATGTTGTCGACCTTGCTTGTGGCCGGCGCCCTTCTCCACGGTGTGGCACTGCGCGCACTTGGTCTTGAAGATCTTCTCCCCAGATTTGGGATCACCCGGCGGGGCTTCGGCAAAGGATGCCATCGAGCAGTTCCTAAATCTAATGCCACTCCCTCTCCCCTCTTCGGTTTGATCGATCTAGGGCTACGCATCCTTCGTTTAGCGTTTTCCTTATATTTATAGTAACATTTTGTGCGGAATCCACCAGTTATCACATGCCTAAAATGCCCTCCGACGAACTGTAATATCGGAACTTCAAATTTTATGTTACGAGAATTGCCGTAAATTTCTGAATAAACGACGACGTGAATATTCTAGATAAATTAAACTTTTTAAAGAATAAAATAGGTTTAATATATTTTTTTCTAGGTAGAAGCCCAAGCCCAAGCCCAAGCCCAAGCCCAAGCCCAAGACCAAGCCCAACTTGTTAGAATACGAAAGAACTAGACTGGTTTATCTCGCTGTGCTGGTCCGATTGACAAATGGTTCGTGTGTCGGGGACCTGGGCGAGAATCCTTAGTCTTCTCCTTCTTCCCTTTGCCGCCTCCTTCCCCCGGCCGCCCTCCGCCTTCACAGATCGGTAGAGCTGTTCTATTTTTTTTTCAATATTAGGGTCTGTGGTATTCGGTCGCTTTTTTAATGGAATAAGCAACAATCAAGGTTGGATTTTGGTTTGGTGGTTGATGATTTGGTAGCTTGGTTCTTTGGTTCAAATTTTTCGCTGTGGCATATCATATTTGCCATAAAAAATATTTGATTTGGAGTCTGTTCGCTGAAGAATTGTTATGGATCCACCTGGTCTTGCAAGTATCTCGTTGACTGTGTAATGTGTTGTTTTCTTTACCAAATTACAGATGTATTCCGCTTCTTGTGCCGGATTAACCTCGCGATTTTCCATGGACGTCTCTGTGGGAAGTTGATTGCTTTCTAGTTTAAAACCCTTGAATTCGGACGTAGTTGTTTGCCCATTGTTAGAGTCCATTTATCCCCCAGAGACTTCGGATGCTACGCACTAATAGCTTTGTGTTAGGGCTGTTTTTAATTTTCTAATCTGTTCGCGTAATTATCAACTATTGTTGCTTTCCAACGCAAGTTATCTTATTCTCGCCTTTTGCGTTCATAACCTTCTAATCCCTTTTAATACAATCGAACTTTTTAACAGGGTGAAATTTACTATCCTAACACCGTTTCTCTGACTAAAATTATTTATTTTTCCGTCAAATATCTAGAGGTCTAAGAGGATCAGGAAGCAGATCCATAGGCTATAAGTTAAATATTTCCATATTTAAGATCTTACTTGGTATCGTGATGCTTTTATCTAGATTATTAGAATTTCTTTTGAGATAATGAATTCTGTTTGGTAGTTTGAAAATTTTTGGTATTTCTTTCCTTAGTCATTGGCAACTGATTAAATGTTCCTAACTAGTATGATATGGATGGTTCAGGATTTGCTTAGGCTTTTACATTAATGGGAGTTTCCTCTTCTCTTTGCCTTAGGTGGTGGATGATTATCAACAATCTTGTCAGATTGAAGCAGCACCCATTGTGTACTTTTAAGCATTATGAGTGGTGTTCCAAAGAGATTGCATGAGGAGGGTGGGCATTCTACACCTCTAAAACGACCACATGAAGAACTTGTGATGTATTCATCTCCATCAGGAAAGGCCAACCAATCAGTTGGTAATGAATTTCACCTCCCTCTTGACCATGGACAGGAAGGAAGAGCAGCAAAAGCTCAACGCTTAGAAGCCCGTGAAGTTGATAAAAGATCATCTCTGCTGCATCGGTTGCCTTCAGCGCCTCTCAGTTCATTAGACCATCCAATAACATCTGAAAACAGATTAGATTTGAAGAGAGATGTTAAGAGTGAAAGTTGGGAAGACAAAGAACATAGAACTGATAAAGGTGATTCTAGGAATGATACAAAGTTTGAGAAAGATTATGCTGTAGCTAATGCTCATTTGAATTGGAAAGATATTAAAGAACATCACAGGAGTAGAAGATCTGCGGCTGATGGTTTGAATTCATGGTCTGGATCCCGAAGTGGTTTACAAAGTGCTAATGAACTTACAAAGGATCTGTTTGCAGCTGAGGATCGCTCTGTTGAAACACTTGATAGAATTGGAGATAACAAAATTGACCAGAAGATTGAAGAAAAAATCAGAGATAAGGACAGGAAAACAAAGGAAAGAGATTTTGGTGAAAAGGACAAGGATAAAAATGATTTTCAAAACAATATGCTGCTTGGTGGTGCTAGTGATGAACACAAAGATCTGCTGCGAGAAGAGAAAGACATGGAAAAATGGGAAAGGGAGAGGAAAGATTTGCAGAAAGATAAAGAATGGAGTATGAAGGATACTTCGAAGAGAGAGGCATCAGCTGCAAATGAAAAGGATACTGTGCAATCTGAAAAGGAGTTTGTTGATGGTTCTATTAGAAGCTTTGAGCAGGACAACACTACCTCTGAACCTAAGAGAGGAAAAATTGATAGTTGGAAAATTCATGAGAAGGACATGAAAGAGAAAAAAAGAGAAGTGAATGGAGATCCAGGGGAGAGACAGGAACAACGTGATAAGCATAATGACAAGGAATTAGATGATAGTTTTGTAGATGGAGATGGGGCTACAGATAAAGAGAAGGAAGCTTTTGGTAATGTTCAACAGCGTCGGAGACTGCGAACAAGAGGAACTCCTCAAACACCTCAACGTGAAGGTCGTCCTCGATCTAAAGCACGTGATAATGAGGGGTATGCATGAATGTCATCTGTGTTTCTGTAAATTCCATTGCAGAATATCCTATCTGTGTATGTATGTGTGTCTATATATATATATATATATATATATAGTTTTTTTTTTTTTTTTTTTTTTTTTTTTTGCAAGTCCTCTTGGTTAACAGAATAATATATATTTGGTACCTGGCTTATAGATCTGAAAGTAGTCTAGTAGTTTGATTTTAATATTTTTGCAAGCCCTCTTGGTTAACAGAAAATTCCTTGATCATGCCAGTTTCTTATTATTGATTTTCAAAATGAGGGGTATGCATGATCGTGCGTGCATGCAGAATATTCTATCTGTGTGTGTGTGTGTGTGTGTGTGTGTGTTTCTTTGACATACCTGGCTTATTGATCTGAAAGTAGTCTAGTAGTTTGATTTTAATATTTTTGCAAGTCCTCTTGGTTAACAGAAAATTCCTTGATCATGCCAGTTTCTTATTATTGATTTTTAAAATGTAATATTGCCCTTGCCATTATACTGATAACCTCTTAGCTTATATCACTATGGCTGATTAGTTATGGAATGACCAACTTGGCCTTGACGAAAATTAACCTCTTTCTTTTGAAGACAATCTGGTTTGATTCTTGTGGAGATTGAGTCCAATTGTTTAAATTAATTAGTTATTTCGTGGGTGATTGTCCTTTTCCTTAAGAATAGCGGTCATGCATTTGTTTGTCTCTAGTCAGATCATTACTGTTATCAGAATTCTGTTTTGTTTTTGGTGTCCACTAATATAATCTAATTCTGCTTATTTTACTTATAAAAATCCCTTTTTCTGTTCCCTCTTCACGTTGTACTACCATTCGTAATATTTCGTTACACATTGATGCTTATACTATTTGCAATTACATGGCAGAAACCTTACATAATGATATTTTTATAGTGTCAATTAGCCTCTTTGAACCCTGGTTGCTTTTATCATGGGGTTGTGGCTGATCCCAAATAGTTGGGACTGATGGTTTGTTGTTGTTTATCCATTAGGATTGTTGATTGAATTAGTCATTATCATTGGGCTTTTACTTCATTGACTTGCTCTGCCTATGTGTCTGAATTATTTGCTCTTAACAGATTGTAAATTTTCATTTTGCGTGTTTCCTGTTATGGCATAGTATACCACTTTTTCTACTTGAAGTTTGTAGGAAAAAATTTATGGAGTCTTTTTTTGTCACTAGCATTCAATTTTCCTATGGTTTAATGTTTATCTTTGTTATGCAATTGCTAATATATATTTTTTCTGGTTTTTATTTTGCAGGTCTCAAGGTCAGTTTCACTCTTTTTGTTCATTGCTTTTAATGGATTTTGGTGACTCGTTATCTGACTGCCAATTGGTGCAAATGGGGGATGTTTTGCTTCACTAGACTCACTCAGTGCTTTAGAACTAGTTAACATTGCAACTTTATGCTTGACATTCATTTTTCTTGTTTATATTTTATTGCTTTTGTACCACTTTCTCCGTCATACAACGTGATTAAATATTCATTGAGGATATTATGGAGGCACTTTCTGAAGATTAATGCCCCATAAGTTTCCATAAACTTATGTGACTTACCTGTTTTTCTTTAATATTTGATTCAAATATGTGCTAAATTTCACTCAATGTGCTCATATCCTTGCTCTTATTAGGTTGTTTCAATAAGTTTCTCAAGGTTTGAAGTTCAACATTTCTACAAGAAATTCTCTTTTATTATATTTGAGAATATCAAAATTTTGTTTGTGCATTTATTTGCTTTTTAATTATGGTCTATTTGTTTGATTCAGTATTTGATATATGCTATAGCATATTCATTATGTGATTATCATGGTTTAAACTTGAAATTGACAAAACAAAATTGTCTTTGTTTCTGTTTGATCTGTTTTTTTGTTAGTTCAATTACTTCTCCACTTTTACCCTATTGTTCTGTTTTGGCAATGCTAACTGGCTATCTGTTTTGACTTCATTACTGTGGTTGCAAAATTCTGTTGGTGATTTAGTGTACACATTTGCTCAAGCTATTTCTTAGCACATTACATTATTCCCTTGACTCTTTGTTTTGCCTTTCTACCTGTTGGAAAGTAATGTATTCTGGTCAGTGAAAAACTAATATACATTCAATTTGTCTCTGGAGCATATCCAACGCATTATTGTTCTGGGCAGAGATCTGCCACATGTATATCTAAGAAAATAGAGTCAATAAAGGAGGGACAACTTGTGATATCTTCTGAAATACCTGACTTAGCACTTTGCTTGTGTAAGGTTTTGTATTTGCCACTAGCAAGAACGGAATACAGCAATAGGTCATTTCTTCTTTGATTTGTGTTTGAAATCTGTGCTTCCATTTATTGAAATCTGGTAAAGTTGTCTGACACTTGGGTGTCAAAGTAGTTGGCTCATGTGTTTTACTCACCTTTTCAAGAAGACATGCCTCTCAGTTTTATCCTCCTTCCACTGCTTTTATTCTGCTAAATAGTTCCTTTTCATTTTTGGATTCATTAGTATTTTGATGCTCTAGTCGGTGTGATATGCATAGATAAAAAATGTGTCATAGCATTTTGTCTGAAAATTTAGTTGGGCTTCTCCTCTAGAGCAAAATTTTGTGGCTTTTGGTGATTAGACTTGCTTGTTAGTCTTGCTCATCTGCTCTCCTCTCACTGCAGGAAAATCTGAGGCATCTGCAATAGTCTATAAAGCTGGTGAGTGTATGCAGGAACTTATGAAGTCTTGGAAGGAATTTAAAGCATCTCAGGATGTACAAAATGAGAAGATCTTGCAAGATGGTCCAACTCTGGAAATTCGAATACCTGCAGAATATATAACTTCCACAAATCGACAAGTAATAAAGCAATTTGTTTTTAGGCTTCATATCATAAACTCACATTTTGTCAACTACCTGAAAGCTACAGGAACCTTATTCCTCCAATGTTCTCTTTGCAAGGCTATATTACTAATAATGTTTAAATTAATTAATTATGTTTTTACCTCATGGTGTGTTTAGGAATATTGTCTTTATCTGAATTTTGAAATTTGGCTACCATTATAAGATAAATCCGTTAAATTTGACATTTAGATAAAGACACACTAAAAGAGCTCATTAACTAGCATACTGGAAAGGGGGTATTTTTTGTTTCTTTACTGAATCTCTACCTTCCTAAAACAATTATTACAGAAGCATGGATGCAATTTAAGTCAGTGATGTTTTTATGTTTGTTCTAACTAGTAAAAAACTAATTGTCTTACTTAAATAATCTAGTAATTTTGGTATCACTCAGTAAAAAGAATTAAGCAAAATATACTGTATGTTATATATTCTTTGAACACGACCTCAAATTCAAACTGGAACAAAAAAATTCATTGCAGCTGAAGAATCAAATCATTAAGTATAAACAATTAGTACAACCAATGAATGTAATACAAGTAACTTTCTGCAGGTGAAAGGTGCTCAGCTTTGGGGTACAGATATATACACAAATGATTCAGATCTAGTCGCTGGTATATTTACTGCTCCATTGTACAATATATTCATATTTTGAATTCTGTGTCTACTTGGAGGCATTTTTTAAAGGTGTATTACTGTCCAGTTCTGATGCACACTGGTTATATCTCCTCATCTTCTCGTCCACCACTTGGCATTCAAGAGCTACGGGCAACAGTTCGAGTTCTACCATCACAAGAATGTAAGTATGAAGGGATATTAGCATGCTTAGGATTCTAATATTTGGGCCAATTTTTATGCTCTGGATTCTTGAGTGAGTTGGATTACCTCCAGTAGTTTGTTGTTGCTGCTGCTGTTGTTGTTGTTGTGTGTCTGTGTGTGGTGGTGGTGGTGGCTAGTTTAATTGGTGGAAAATAATTACCCTGAATTCAGATTTCAGTTAGGAAGTCTGAAATACTGCAGGTCTAGAAGTTATGCTGCTTTCTTTGTAGTGGCAGTGACGAGTTGTTTGGGCCTTATTTTATTGTAAAGCTGTTCGTGCTTGTATTTATGGCTACTTCATTATCTATCTGTAGCCATGTTGAATTAATTGCATTATTAATTGAGACAACCCTGATATATCTTTCAATATGTTTTACCATTGGCAGTTACACTTATGCAATATTTCTTTTTGTGTTATGCAATTAGTTGTTTTCCCCTTGTTACAGGTTATACTTCAACTTTACGAAACAATGTCCGTTCACGTGCTTGGGGGGCAGGAATTGATTGTAGTTTTCGAGTTGAGCGTTGCTGCATTGTGAAGGTATGTATTTTTCCTTGACTCTGATTTCTTAATTTTCATGTGTGTTTTCGATTTATGCATTAGCGGATTCATGTCTAAAATCATTTACAACTGTAATGTTTTCTTGCTTGCATTGCAATGAATTTGTAATGTGCATATATCATCTGACTGTTTCTCATTTTAGAATGTGACTATCTTATGACAGAAATGTGGTGGGACAATTGATTTGGAACCTCACCTTACATATACATCAGCAATGGAGCCAACTATAGCTCCAATATCAGTTGAGCGTACAATGACAACACGAGCTGCAGCTTCGGTAGTACAATTGTCTCTTCACATGATCTAATATTCACTCTGAAATTTTCAGTTAAGGTAGCATTGCATTGCTATTTGATGGGTAACTACTGTCAAAGTTCTAAAAAGCATATGCAGGTGGTATGTGGTCTACCACTTTCATGTTCAAAAGTATTAATATGTAACATTATCTATGATCAGAGCAATCCACATCATTATACTATTTTTTTAAAGTTCTCAGCCACTGATATAAGATACTATATGTTACATAAATTTACTAGAAGAACCATGTGACTTGGAGGTCACAGGTTTGAGTTTCAGAAACAACCTCTTACAAAGTAGGGTAAGACTACATACAATAGATCCTTCCTTGAGATCTCGTATTGGTAGGAGCTTCGTGCACTGGGCTAACCTTTTTTTGTTGTGTGAATAAATGTGACTGCTACTAGCTTTAATCCAACCAAAACTATAGCAGCTTAGGTGGTGGCACTACTTTCATACAAGGGCCAATAGACCTCCCCAACTTGGATATGTGGGATTGAACGAGCCACTTTCTAGTTCTTCAAGCCAGCATCTGATAGGTTGGATGTGACAATATGGAAATCATGTTGCTACAGATCCATTTCTAACAAGATCCATGACATTTCTTCCTTCCTAGACCTAGTCGTCCTCAAGTGGGGCTTATACTTGTCCCATAAGACTCATAGGGAAGAAGAGCTAGTTCACATACCAAAATATTTTGAGCCTCCAATCCAACCAAAATTGATTACTGCATGGGTGTGACAATCCCCTTGCTCAAGAACCTGAAGGTCTCCTTTAGCTCTTCACCTTGGCATCTGAAGGCATAAGGCATTCACATATCTACTTCTAGCAGGGTCTGTGACTCCTGCCCTAATCTAACCTTCTACCTACAATAACATTTATAAAAATCACCTTAACTATCTTTTTACCTTATGGTAATGTTAACAGAAAATCTGACCTTGGACATAGATAACAACCTAAATCATAAACTCATCTATCCCAAATGATGGCTCATTCATACAGCATTAATATTCTATTTTAACCCAATTATTAATATTAATATTCTATCTCATCCCCAAATTTAAATTCCTGTTATACAGATCTAGGAGTTCTCAGATGACAATGATCTTAATTCCTAGTCTTGATCATAGCCCTTTGTGCTTTGCTAGGGTATAGAATACTTTTTGAAATCATGCCTATGATTTTAGCATTTAGACCATAAACAATTTGATATATATATGTCAATGATTGAGTTTGATTATCCAATTCTTCTTAAAAGTAGTGGCTGTCAACTAACTGTGTTTTTTGCATGAAATATTTTCTTTAATGGCTGCAAAACCTTCACAATTAGACTGTACTTTCTGAAGTGTCTAGCAATAAACTTCATATGGTAGAAATTTAATCATGAGATTTTGGTTTCCACCTTTTGCCTAGAAATTTAATCATGAGATTTTGGTTTCCACCTTTTGCTTTTCTGTGTGTATGGAAGCTTGATGGATCACTCCTTTCTTGATCTTGACAGATATTTTTCTATTATTTCCTTTTGCAGAATGCTTTGCGTCATCAAAGATTTGTTCGAGAAGTTACCATTCAGTATAATCTTTGCAATGAGCCATGGTAGTTATCATTTCTCTTGTCATGTTATATACCAAAGAAATGTTTGTATTTTTCCATATTTCTGGTAAATAATTTGTGTGCATTTTTGAAATCTAGGTAACTAGTTCATCGAATTTATTTCAGAATTTAGGTGATATTGCTTATTTAGATATTTCTCTGTGTACACCATCAACATCATCATGAAGGCTATATCGAAAGTAATATGAAAATCAATCAAATCATATGTCGCAATGGATAAAAATAATAAAATATTGATATAAATGTACATTAAATAAATACATGATAAGTACATACTATATTACATGGATATTCTGAGAATAGGAATTATGGAAAGTGAATTATGCTACTTTACAAACTGCAAAATTTAAGTGAGAATCAATTTTCCTATTCCAAACAATGAATTGGCCTTAATAATAATAAAGTTATCTTGAAAATTTTAGAATATGTCCGTTTGAAAATTTCTGAGACATCTACTGCTTTACACCACTGTTTAACCTAAGGATAGATATTAGTGTAATAAAGGATTTCACATAAACAAGCAGTGAGGGTTTTTCATCCTGTCTTCCTGTCTCTTGTATTTCAGGATGTCAGAGCCAATGGTAAGGACTTAAATCCTCATCATTGCTCCAATTTAGGAGCTGGATTTTGTAATTGTGATCTTTCAAGGAGAACCGGATTCATATATGTCTTGCATTTTTGTATAAGATTTATGTTATTGAATAGATAGTTAAGTATTCTTCTTACCTAGATTGTTCATATATAAATTGAACTTATGTATAAAATTATGTTCTGTGTTTCCACTCTTTTGTGCTCGTGGGAAATTTGGGATGACAGACATGATTGTTCATTCTCAAGCAGTTGTGTAAACTTCATGTTTTAAATAAGTTATTCTGTGCTTCTTTTGATGTGCTGCCAAGAGTCCTCATGATCTTCAGAATCTTCAGTTTGCATAATCAGCTTAGAAACATATCCACATTTCTGTGAGCACATGATGCAGCCTTTACCCTTTTGTATCCCCTGGAATGAATTTTGTTTTATGTTCCTAGGCTGAAATACACAATTAATATTGTTGCTGACAAGGGACTCAAGAAGCCTCTTTATACTTCAGCACGTCTAAAGAAAGGAGAAGTTCTATATTTGGAGACTCATTTCAATAGGTGTGCTTATTTTTTACATTGTTTTTCTTATATTATTTTTTTATCTTATTAAATGGCAATAGATTACTTTTACAAGATGTGCTTAAAAATTTTCATGCATATCTGATGTCAGATAATCTTGTTCTCTACTCCCTTGTTATTACTGGTTAGGATTATTGTTGCTATTTGGGGACTAACACAGCTTTTTGTTTTTTGTTGGTTAGGATCATTGCTGACTAGATGGAAGATATCTCATTTAGGAATTGATTGATTCTTTTTTACAGGAAAACTTGGTTTTTAATGAGATGATAGAAATTTGTGTTGAAGTATTTGTGGCTGTTTTTGTGTTTCTTATTTTATGGAATATAAAGGTGTTGGTGTCTATTGCTTTTGATGGTAACAGTTTTTCTGGATGAGGAAGCTCTTGTAGTCTGATAGATAATTCTTAAAGTTGATTATTTGCAATATTATTGGATATTAGTAGAGTTGAAGCAGAGAAATAAGTTAGCATTGACCAAGGTAGAGAGAGTTCCAGCAGAAATTATAGAATTGACTTTGTAATTATACATAAGTGCAGATACTTTTAGGAACATACCCACTCCTTTATTGTATAAGTTCTCTTTTATTTTTAATGTGTTTATCATATTTACCTTGACCTCTTTGTGGCAGATATGAACTTTGTTTTAATGGAGAGAAGCCCATTCCATCTACTTCTCAAGCAACCGATTTGGATCATGAGAAACTGCAAAACCACGGCTTGCATGCTTCAAATGGAGATAGAAATTCAACAGAACGTGAGACTGTCATCGATGTTTTTAGGTGGTCCCGTTGTAAAACACCATTACCCGAGAAGCTAATGAGGTCATCAGGAATCCCCTTACCCATGGAACATCTAGAGGTACTACTAGTAACTCAAATCCGTTTTTAAAAACGCTTAGTTATTTTTCCATCTCTAAAAAAAGTGCAGATTAATAGGAAATTTCATTAGGGAGTCTCTGCTGCCTGTTGAAACATACTTCATTACCATCATTATTATAGCTCGTTTGATGAATTTGCAATTTATTTAATGTTTAATTGTGCAGATATTGTATGATAACTTGGACTGGGAAGATATCCAGTGGTCACAAACCGGTGTTTGGGTGGCTGGCAAAGAGTATCTGCTTGCTCGAGTACACTTTCTATCTCCAAATTAATAGTGCATTATATGATATGTGTTAATTAATGCGTCATGTTGATAATGCCTACCCCTTTGGTAGGTGCGACTGTGCCTTCACTGGCACCGTAAGTCTACGTAGCACCAATCGTTTTGTGTTCCCCTCAACATCTGTTATTTCTATCCGTGAATTATGTTTGTTTGTTAGATTATTGACGGTTTCATTGATGGTTTGGTTTCCAGGAAAGAAAATTTTATGAGCTAGTTCATGATTGCTCGTCGATCGGTACTTTTAATAAAGAGTTCGATGTATCTAGCCACGAGCAAGTTTGGAGGTTTATACAAAGCCTTCTACGAAAAGAAACTTAATTCTAAATATGTTTGGTGAGAATCAAAAGAAAAAAAAAAAGTAAATGAAATTGCAAAGGGAGAAGAAAAAAACGTTTATAATTGTGGATAGTGATATAACTAAGCAACACCACATGTTGTGTCGGCTAAGCCTATAATTAGTGAGGAAAGAATATTAGTACACTTAAATTAACAGTCCTTTGTTCCATGGACCATCTTCCTCTTAAGTCATATCTATCATTGTTCGAGGTGGATTGGAATACGAGCTCACTCGAAACGTGATAGGTACTTCTTCCTAATTTTTTGGTCTTACTTATCAACAGTTAGATGATAATCGACCTTAAACAAACAACAAAAATGTGGAACAGAGAAGTGCTTTCCATTCGGTGGTAAGGACGAGGTATCCCAGAGCATGGTTCATGCTCTTCCATAGATTTATCTCTCTCTAATGGGAAAAGGATGTTTTGTTATGTGTCGAGCATCCCTTTCTGATATTTATATAATTAGACATGGATGTTGGGTCCTATTAGTGAGATAAGTCCCACGGCATCCATCAGGAGAAGGAATCAGGAAAATCATATCGGAAGGAAGGGGACGAAAAAAAATTAAATTTATTAGTATTTAAAAAGTTAGGAAGATAAGCTGTCACTTAGAATAGAATGTAACATTTTTATTATTATTTATAGTGGAGACAAAAAAAATTAATTTATTTTAACATAAATAATTCTTAATTATATGCTTGGCATCTATTTATTCTTAATTTGAGGTAAACCCTCATCACCCCGGGCATGATTAAATTGATTATTATAGGACAGATTTATTATAGTGGGCAAGAGTTGAATCTCGACGAAATTGAGACAATCCGTTGTGGTCAATTGTAATTTCTCGATTTATCTTCTCATAAATGGTCGTGACACTAACTGTGTGAGACCGCTGGGGCGGCGCATTCTATCTTTTGTTACATAGATAAACTTAACAAAGATAAACACTCAAGATATAAAAAGAATACCCAAATCAAGTTTAAAAACTTATAAATATTTATTCTAGATAGTTTTTCCCTATAATATATTGTTATTGATGGTGTTCTCCTTCATTCGCTTGGAATCCTTCCCTCTTTTTTTCTCTGGAACTGTGATTGATATAGGTCCATTGGTGTGCTCATTATCGACGTCCTGCAAATTGAAGTACTTCAATTAGGAGCAGATGTTGTCGCTCTCCGATAATAAAATCAGCGTTGGCCTAAGATGTGAGGCTTGCACATGCACGAGAGAGCGAAAAAGTTCGAAGAAGACGAAGAAGATTAACCTTTGTCTGAGAAAAAAATCATATCTTTATTTATTTTCACAAAACTTTATATAACCGTAGAGATGGAAAGTCCACATAGACCATCGTAAAGTCCTAGACGGATTATATTGACAATCACATGAGCAAAACGCTGTCCATTATATTGGCCAACCACACGAGTGGACCGTTGTGCTAGAGACGATAACCGTCAGTCAGAAAGGACTCACCTGATCGTTATACAGGACTCTGTTACTACGGAGGGCATCCGCCTAGTGCATAGGATCGTGATAGGGCGAACAGGTTAATTATCAATCATATTATGGGCTCACTGTAACTCTACGACTAAGACATAATGTTCTCTTTACTACCGCAAATAGACAACTAATTAAAATCACATAAATGACGATTAGCGATTAACAAACTAACAATTAAATATCTCCACGGCCAATCATCGGTGTCCACTGATCAGTGATTGACGTTTTCACATTCATATCTGATTAATCACTTCAACTAATAACGCCAAAGGTTGGCTGTATGTTGACGAATAATTGATGGAGCAATCTTATCGGGAACGTAGACAGATATCTCATTTGATCTGATCTCTAA
>NW_027432675.1:0-2812 GCF_044706935.1 Curcuma longa
TCAAAAATTATTTTTCAACTTGAAATGCTTATTCATTTATTTAAAGTGACCAAATAATTAAATATATATATAAATTATAAATCCAAATATATAAAAACAAAGCAGGTTGAAATTCAACTATACTTTTAAAATAATTAAATAACAATTTATCTAAGTGCACACTTAATTTTCAAAAATACTTATATATTGTGCACTTAAACTCTAAACTCTAAATATTTTTTTAATATATTTTTTATTTAAAAAATGTAAAATAATAAAAAAAATACTAGTGATTGCAATGAACCCAACCACGATCATCGATCGCATGCCTCTAGCCACAACGACCGACTACAACTTTAATTTGGCCACAACAATTAGTTACAATCTTTGGTCGCAATGATTGATTGTGGTCGTTGGTTATAGTTAGGCTGCATAATCACAGTCATTTGTTGCTCGCCACTCAGTCACGACCTAATCTGGCCACAATATATCGGCTCGGTTACAATTACGACTATGAAGCCATGACTGGCTGTGCTTTTCCGTTGGGCTTGACCGCATGGCTAGGGCAGTTGTTGCCTTAGCTGTGACCATCTTGGTCATATGCTCTTGATTGATCTAGTTATGATCTTGACTGACTTGATTGTGATCTTGCAGCCAAAGGGTACAACCAACCTGACCACAAGGTCCTTGCGACCGTTAATCATTAGTGGCAATTTTGTACTAACCTCATTTTTTTATTTTTAATAAAAATATTTAAAATGATAATTTACTTAACTGCATAGCTAAGTTCTATAATACCAAAATACGTACTCAACTATCATATTTACCAAAACACAGTTGTTTCTCATTATACCTCTCTTTTATTATCAGTACTAAGTGTTGCACCTCTCTTTTATTATCAGTCAATACTAAGTGGATAGTCGATTGTACCTGTCGATTCCGAAACTTACTGTGCTCGATTTGTGAATGTGAGTTGATTGCGTCCCTCCACTAATTTCTTTGAGCTATCACAAACTTGAACCATCAATGGACTATCATAATTTGATACCCTAATTTTAATAATTCAATCCATGTTAATTAGAGGGCATGATTGCACTCAAGATGAGATAAGCAGTATAATAAGTTTCGTTTGAAGTATTTTTGAGATATCTAAGATTATTAATGAGTTTTGGTCAAAACTCGCTTATGACTTTCAACACCTCAAAATCACTTTGAACTAGGACTATTATACTTCTGGAAGTCTCTTTAATTAGAACCAATCATTGAATATGAATTTCACAGTCATCATTTTAACTCTATGATCTTTTTCATGTACTTTAGATGTGGGACTTTCAACACCTCAACGTCGTTTTTGATGTCTGAATCCTCGATCCACCATGACTTTTTGCCCCTCGGTCCACCCGACCTACTAGGACTTCCCACCTAGTGCACCTAGGACTTTTTGCCCCTCGGTCCACCCGACCTACTAGGACTTCCCACCTAGTGCACCTAGGACTTTTTGCCCCTCGGTTCACCCGACCTACTAAGACTTCCCATCTAGTCGCAACTAGGACTTTTTACCCCTCGGTCCACCCGACATACTAGGACTTCCTATCTAGTCGCAACTAGGACTTTTTGTCCCTCGGTCCACCCGACCTACTAGGACTTCTCACCTAATGTCTGGTCCTCTTGATTCAGACACGGGAGCACCCACTTCCTTTATTTTTAAGGTTCAAATCACATGGTTAGATCTTGATCATGACTCATCCGGCGGTTAGTCTAGTGCTCTTCACCTCGCTCTGATACCACTTATTAGTACCGATGGAATCAAAATATCTTCACAATGGTATGATATTGTCCACTTTGGGCCTAAGCCCTCATGGCTTTGTTCTTGAGTTCTCCCCAAAAGGCCTCATGCCAATGGAGATACTTTCCATCCTTTTAACCCCATGATCTTTTCCATGTACTTTAGATGTGGGACTATATTTGCACCCTTGCAACCCAACAACTAAAAGGTCATCAACAAGTATTGGTCAAAACTCGCTCATGATCTTAGGCATCTAAGAAACACTTCAAACTAATCTCATTGCACTCCTTGCCTCATTGTGAGTGTCTCAAACATGAATTGCATAGGAGAGTTGTGAATTTATGAAACTGACATAACCTTTAGATGTTTTGTTACAAATTTATTAGAGGATTTAGGCTTGTCAAACCATCAAAGGGGTTTTAGGGCTCCTCTAGTTGAGATAATGTCAAAATTTTGAAATTTCAAACATTGTAGGTCATCAACAAGATTTTGCACAGAACTCGCTAATAGCCTTAGATATCTAAAAAATCCTTCAAATTAGTTCATTACACTT
The DNA here is from genome assembly GCF_044706935.1 of Curcuma longa. Classification (NCBI taxonomy): domain Eukaryota; kingdom Viridiplantae; phylum Streptophyta; class Magnoliopsida; order Zingiberales; family Zingiberaceae; genus Curcuma; species Curcuma longa. Next base: position 2,319 of record NW_027432675.1, read on the forward strand.
CTTGCATAAGTGTAATCATGCCCTCGTACATATATTTTACCGCTTAGATCTCTATGTGTTTTGAAATATATAAATTTTAAAATATTTTGTCACAAGATCATTAAAAGACTTAGATCTATTATACTCAGTCACCAACACTACCAAAGAGTTCTTAGGGCTTCTTTGGTTCAAACCATATAAAAAATTTAAAATTCTTGACATTATAGAGTCATCCACTAGTTTTGAATCTTAGATATTTTAGAAATACTTCACACCAAACTCATTTTACTCCTTGCCTCATCTTGAATGTAACTATGATCTCACACATGAATTGAGATTTTAAACTTATGACAATCGACTAATGCATTAAGATCACTAATAGTCCATGACAGTTCGAAGAAATTGATAGTCGAGTGACACAGTCAATTGACATCTACAAATCCAACATAATAAATTCAAGAATCAAGTGGTACAGTCAACTAATAAGTAATTAATTGATAAAAAAATATAATGAG
>NW_027432676.1:0-2673 GCF_044706935.1 Curcuma longa
ACCTCGTGCCTTTGTGCCCGCCATGAACCACACCGCCCGCCCACGATGTGGGCGGCGACAGCGAGCACTTCCCGGCCGGCCATCTCTGAACCCGAAGGTCTATGACGGCGACTTGCACCAAACCTCTGCAGCTGATTGTGTGATTTATAGAGACAAAGGTCTATGACGGCGAAGAATTGGATGAGGTCCTCCATTGCCGAGCGTGGTGGAGGAGTCGCTTCTCCGGGGCAGCGTGAGGAAGGAGAGCCTGAGCAGCCAACGGAGAAGTGTGAACGTCGTGCCTTTTGTGCCCGCCATGAACCACCGCCCCGACATCGCTCCGCCCGCCCACGATGTGGGCGGCGACAGCGAGCACTTCCCGGCCGGCCATCTCTGAACCCAAAGGTCTATGACGGCGACTTGCACCAAACCTCTGCAACTATTGTGTGATTTATAGAGACAAAGGTCTATGACGGCGAAGAATTGGATGAGGTCCTCCATTGCCGAGCGTGGTGGAGGAGTCGCTTTCTTGCAGCCTGAGGAAGGAGAGCCAGAGCAGTCATCGAGAACGGAAAACGTTGATTATTACAAGGTTATCAGTTTGGATGTGTGAATCGGATCGGACCTTGCTATCTGGCCGGAGCCAGCCCGATCCGTCTTGTGGCGCTCGTTTGTTTTGCACACCCTTCGACTGTGTCGTATCGGGTCTGATCTGGTTCATGAGATCCGATTGGGTGGCTTCAGCTCGTTGGTAGGACTAAAAACACGCGTGTTAAATGTCGTTTTATTCGACTTAACGCACGTGTCTCCTGGTTTCGTACTGATCCAATTTCACCGGATGATCGGGTGGACTACAGCTCTCAGTGGATCCCGCATTCGGTAGCCATTTAGCAAGTAGGTATGATTGTGGGCTGCTTGTAATACAACCCACAGCTAGCATACGTCACTGCCCAGCCATGTATTGCAATGCGCTTCCCGTGAATCCGCTCTCTGTCTCCCCCTCTCACCGCAAGCAATGGTCGCCGTCACCGTCGCCGTCGCCGTCGCCGTCGCCGCCAGCCATTCCCGCCCATCACCGCTCGCGTCGTCGCCCTCCACCTGCCCCGCGCTGCCTCCACTTGTCGACGCGGAAGACGGGCTCTGATCGTGGCCTCCGCCGTCGCCACTCCGCGGGAGGAGGACGCCGCCTACTCCGTCGCCCTGCTCACCTCCCTCCCCCTCGACAAGATCGCTGGCGACGAAGCTGTCGGAGAGACTCGGGATCAATCTCTGGATCAAGAGGGAGGACTTGCAGCCGGTAGCTATTCCGATTACATATTCATCGCTTTTTTTTTAATAATGCCGTACATGTTCTCCGAACTGTGCGTTTCTACCCTATTTGCTCCCATCAACAATACGTGGATTTGCAGGTTTCTTACTGTTAATTTCTCCTAAGAAGATTCGCAGATTACTTCCACAGTTTCACTTAGATTGAAGAACTCGAGTGTCTTGTATCTTTGATTAATGAATTCCAACATTTATGCTTAGTTCTGTCATCTGTGACTTTGCTTAACGATCGAGGTTGCTATACAGGTTTTCTCATTCAAGCTGCGGGGAGTTTACAATATGATGGTTAAGATTTCAAGAGAGCAGTTGGATAAAGGCGTGATTCGGCTAAGAAATTAGGCTGTGATGCAGTCATCGTAAGCCGGCCACTACACCAGAAATTAAGGTTTATATTTCACTGAATGACCATTTCCTTAGGCGTCTAGCTCGATCGTTTCATTGAAAGACCTTTCTTGATTGCATTGGTGGTCTGTCGAGAGGCTGGGTGCCAAAGTTGTCCTTCAGGGGACTCGTACGATGAGGCACAGGCATATGCTAAGCAGTCAGGAGCAGGAAGGCGGTACCATACCTCCATACATCCTTTTGATCATCCAGATGTGATTACAGGTTAGCGAACCATCGGCATGGAGATCGTTCGCCAGATGAAGGGCCCTCTTCATGAAATATTCGTACCAGTTGGAGGTGGTGGACTAATAGCAGGGATCTCTGCTTATGTGAAACGAGTTCGTCCAGAGGTCTGTATAATTTTGAACATTTGTAGTAGATATGTAACTTTGTTTCTTTTACAGGTGAAGACCATCGGCGTCGACAAGTGGGACTGCATTAAGAGGATTGAACGAGTGGGACTGCTGTGTTCCATCTTGGGTGTCATATATATGTTTCAATAAAGAGAGTTCGAGAGGAGAGTTTTCAGGAATTTCGTTGTCTGTTCCTCAAATGAGCCTCGTTCATTTGTGTAGTTGGAACTCAGCGAGGAACTTCGTCATTAGTTTCTGAAACCCTGTGATTTTTCTTCGCTCGCGAAAGGAAACTTGCATTGCAGAAACATATTCATATCTTCAATGTTGCACATATAAAGATATTGAGACAGTCAGAGCGTAGACGAACACGACGACGGCAAAACGTGGCCAGCGGCGGTTAGAATGGACTGCCCATGTGTAGACCACCATGACTCGGGAAGCCGTGGTCGCCTATGGGGTATAAAACTGGGTAGCAATTGCTGGTTTTGTAAGTGGAGCAGAATTTGAAGACTCCGGCCGTTAGCTAGTCGTGCATTAATCAACCACGAATTTTAAGAAGGTAGCGTAGACCCAAAAGCCAGGTCAGTATTTGGCCAATAAAAAGAAGGTATATATTCGGGTCACGGAA
>NW_027432677.1:0-4345 GCF_044706935.1 Curcuma longa
AGGTCCTGCCTTTGTGCCCGTCAAGAAGAATGATAAGGTAGTTCTTGTTTCCTTGTGATTATTTTTGCAGTTCGAGTAATTTATTTCTGGGAAATTTCTGTTTACCCCTTGTTTTAAGATAAGGTTTACATTTTTTATCAAAATGACCCCTTGTTTTAAGATGCCAAAATGCCCATCAGCCCACACAATATGCTCATTTTTCACTTCCAACCATTAACACTTATTGGTAGATGATAAAAATGGCTGTCATTTGCCAACCAAAGATATGAAAAAATATGGATGGTGATTATTTATTCCTAAAAAAATTGAGGGAAAAAAATATATATCATTTTTTTTACCTATCCAACTTATTTTTACACATCAAAAGATTCTTGTTTTGTAAAATTAACTTTTGTTGAAATTTTATCATTTCAGAATAATAATAAATTACTGATAGTATACTAGAGCTATTTTCCAATGGAAAAGGATTAAAAAGGTTCTAGGGGTTTATGAAGGAGTCTTTTCAACTTTAGATTATTCTCTCTTTTTATTTCTAACTTCAATCTCTCTGTAATTAAATATGATTTTCTTAGTCTCTTTGTTTCTAATTTTAAATTCATCCCTAAATATAGTGTTTTTTAAATTTCCTTTAATACATTTTAAAATTATCCTATAATAAAATTTTGATATTTTGAAAATTACCTCTGGATTTATCCATCCAAAAAAAAAAGATCCCTGTTCTCCCTGTGACAGGAGCCACACGTCCACATTAGTGGAGAATGCACATACTTGCCTTTTTGTAGGTCATTACCCGTTTTAATGGACACCTGTATCATTTTGTAGATCAGGAAATTGCGCATGCGAATTTATTTTTCTTTATTTGAAAAAAAAAACATATGCATTCGTTTTGATCTCTAGTTGAGAAACAAGTGATTCTTTTAAAAATCATAATGTGAATTTGTAAATGATAATAATATTATTTAGCTAAAAAAATTTGTATATTTTCCACCGTGTTAAATAAAGTACATTCCACGTGTCCGGTAAGATGGATTGAATCGGTCTTTTGATTTCCGAACTTTGTTCTTCAGTCAATCGAGAATAGGCACCATTTCTTCCTCCAAGTCGACTCCTTTCTTCGCCTCTCCGCCTCCTCTGTGCCGCGCATGGATCTCCTTCGTGTAGAACTCCCATGTCCTCCAGACGAGCACCAGCACAGCCGCGCCCCCCACCACTGTCACCGCCGTGATGATCAGGAACGCGAGCTTGAAGCACTCCGCGCCGGCGCACGTGGGCGAGCCAGAAGAGTTCGGCGTGCTCTGCCGCGCTGCCTCCCTGTCGTAGAGCTGCCCCGCCACCTTGATGTTGAGGATGTAGGAGCCCACGGGGCTTGCGGCGCCGCCGAAGTTGTGCAGCGTGGAGTAGTGCTTCAGCCCGAACAGCTCCGATATGATGGCGAAGTAGAGCGGCACCTGTGCGCCGAAGCAGAAGCCCGTGATCACCGACGCGAGGTGGAGCGCGCGGCCATAGGCGATGAGGAGGTGCCCGGCGCAGGAGAGGAGGAAGACGAGGGCGAGCAGCAGCGGGCGCGGCAGCCGGCGGTTGACGAGCAGGATCTCGGAGGCGAACCCGGCGGCAACGCGGCCGGCGTAGTTCCAGATGCTGATGAGGGATACGAGCGTGGCGACGCTCTGCGCGTCGTAGCCGAGGGACTTCCCGATCTGGCCCATGTTGTCGATGGCGGTCAGGGTGCCGCCGACGCCGCAGATGGTGGTGAAGATGATCAGCATCATGTCGACGCTCGTCACCGCTTCGAGTATGGAGAAGTCCTCGCCTCTCTTCGGCGGCCGGGATGAAGAACGTGGAGATGGAAGGTGCGAGCTTTTTGCATTAGGCGTCAATTTGGAAGATGGAGAAGAAAGATGCGAGCCTTTTGGATTTGGGATCGATTTGGGGGATTCCAAATTAGGGTTTTCGATGGATGGCTTGCGGCGCTTTAGATCGGAGGCTTCTTCTCTGAAGACAACGGCGAGAGGGAGAACGACAGCGAGGAAGAGGAGGACGGCCGAGCTAGCTTCGTAGGTTCGTTGGGAGAACTCCGCCCGGCTTTGGAGGACGATGACGAACATGAGATAGCCGGCGAGAGCGATAGTTGTGTAGAGGAGGGAGCACAAGACCTTGAAATCGTGAGATTGGGGGTGAGACGGCGCTGATTTAGGGTTCAGGTAGCGAATGGTGCGGAGGAAGAGGAGCGAGACAGCGGAGGGGAGGCAGGCAACGAGGAGAATGAGCGATTTGGAATCCCCGCGCCGGCCGTAGAGAGCGAGGTAAATCTGGGTGAAGAGGGCGCCGCTGAGGCCAACGAAGCCCTTGAGGAGGCCGAGGACGGCACCGCGGCTGTGTGGGAAGTTGCGGACGCAGGCGACGAGGGCGCCGGTGTTGGCGAAAGCCTGCGAGTTGGCGCCGACGCAGATGGAGAGGCACATCTGCCAGACCTGGGGGCGGATCCGTCCGGCGACGGCGAGGTAGATCATGAGATAGCCGGAGAGATTCATGACGGCGCCGGCGGCGAGCACGGCGGAGGGAGGGGCGAACTCGTTGATGAGGCCGGGAAGGACGCCGACGTTCGCGCCGAGGTCTTTGAAGAAGGAGAGGGTGTTGAGGGTGCGCTGGTCGTAGGCGAGGGCGGTCTTGATGGCTTCGGAGTAGGCGGAGAAGATGTAGGTGGCGCCGGAAGATGCCATGATGACGAAGGAGGCGAAGAGGCTGAACCACCGGCCGCGGGCGACGTGGGCGGCAAGGTTGACAGCATCGCCGGCCGCCGGCATCGCGATCGCGATCTGGAAGCGGAGGGAGAAAGAGCAGGGCGGAGTTGTGTTTGGTGAGCAAACATGTCAAAGTCTACGAGAGCAAAGGAGGATGCCCATTGGCTGTCCCAGATCTCATCGAGAACCGAAAACGTTGATTATTACGATGTTTAGTCTTGACACGGCATCAGTTTGGATGTGTGAATCGGATCGGATCTTGCTATCTGGCCGGAGCCAGCCCGATCCGTCTTGTGGCGTTCGTTTGTTTTGCACACCCTTCGACTGTGTCGTATCGGGTCTGATCTGGTTCATGAGATCCGATTGGGTGGCTTCAGCTCGTTGGTAGGACTAAAAACACGCGTGTTAAATGTCGTTTTATTCGACTTAACGCACGTGTCTCCTGATTCCCTAATCCGATCGGGTGGACTACAGCTCTCAGTGGATGCCGCATTTGGTAGCCATTTAGCAAGTGGGTATGATGGTGGGCTGCTTGTAATACAATCCACAGCTAGCATACGTACTGCCCAGCCATGTATCGAAATGCGCTTCCCGTGAATCCGCTCTCTGTCTCCCCCTCTCACTGCAAGCAATGGTCGCCGTCGCCGGACGCCGTCGCCGTCGCCGCCAGCCATTCCCGCCCATCACCGCTCGCGTCGTCGCCGTCCACCTGCCCCGCGCTGCCTCCTCTTGTCGACGCGGAAGACGGGCCCTGATCGTGGCCTCCGCCGTCGCCACTCCGCGGGCGGAGGACGCCGCCTACTCCGTCGCCCTGCCCACCTCCCTTCGACAAGGTTTTTAAAATAATGCCGGTAGCTATTCCGATTACATATTCATCCCCTTTTTTGTTTTTGATAATGCCGTACATGAACTGTGCGTTTCTACCCTATTTGGTCCCATCAACAATACGTGGATTTGCAGGTTTCTTACTGTTAATTTCTCCTTAGCAGATTCACAGATTAATTCCACTGTTTCACTTAGATTGAAGAAGTCGAGTGTCTTGTATCTTTGATTAATAAATACCAATTTTTATGCTTAGTTCTGTGGCTTTTCTTTTACAGGTGAAGACCATCGGCGTCGAGCCCTCTGATGCCAATGCAATGGCTTTATATCTATATCATGGGCGCGCGGAGGATCATGCTAGAACAGGTTGGTGGATTTGCTGATGGTGTAGCAGTTAAGGTAGTCGGAGAAGAGACATTTCGCTTGTGCCGGGAACTTGTCGACGGCGTGGTTCTTGTCCGTCGGGATGCAATCTGTGCATCTATCAAGGTGATCACTTTATATGCTGAAGGAAACTTGTCATTAGTTTCTGAAATTCTGTGATTTTTCTTCGCTCGCGGAAGGAAACTTGCATTGCAGAAGCATATATATAAAACGAGTTCATATCTTCAATGTTGCATATATAAAGATATTGACACAATCAGAGCATAGACGAACACGACTGCAAAACGTGGCCAGCGGCGGTTAGACTGGACTGTCCATGTGGAGACCACCATGACTCGAAAGCCGTGGTCGCCTATGGGGTATAAAACGGGGTACAATTGCTGGTTTTGTAAGTGGAG
>NW_027432678.1:0-12423 GCF_044706935.1 Curcuma longa
GCTCCTTAGTCCTTCATAAAATGAGGGTAAAATTTTAATTTGTGTTTACTGTTTTAGCTACATGTCTCTTTTTCAATAATGTTTCTGTTTTTCTCTTTTGCAAGCTTTCACTAACCAACGTAGCTTTCTCAAACAGTTAAAAATTCTACTCATATCTAGAGAAATTCATATAGTTGAATTTCTGTTTAAAGTGCACTAATAATACTCCAATCCACCTTTTCTTTTCACATGCCTCAAGTATGACTTTTTTTAACATTCTATGAGAGTATGGTTTGAAATTCTATTCATTTGATTATTCCCATATACTTCCTGTTGTCTCTCACCCTTGTGTTTTTATGGTTCCTCTTGGTAGTTTGGTTTCTCTCATTTTCTTCTAAGTTCTGAGAATCTGCTTCATGTCATTGAAAAATAGTTGATGCATTGGCTAATTGAATTTTACATTTTAGCATTCTCTTCGCAGGATATTGGTTTAGTGTTTTTTTGTCTTTATTCGGACATGGTGATTGATGTTTCATTGTCTGGTATGTTTAGGTTTCTACAAATTAACAGCATTAGATTCTTAGTAATGTTGGGTCCTGAAAGAAAAATCAAGGATTCTTATATATCAAAGAACCCTATCTCCTACACTAAGTGTCAATTCGTGGAGTCTATGGCAAGTGAAAATTTTATTAGTTGAACCAGGAAGTGTAGGGGTGTCTATGATTCCAGAGTTCAATAATTCAGATGCAAATAGTTTACATACCAGTGTGTTCAACTTGTAAACCTATTGGCTAGACTAGATCAATCAATTTAACTTCTTCATGATTGTTTCCCTCTGAATGACTTTTTTTTTCATAATTTCTATTTGCACATTGTGATAGTAAATGTTGGCAAGCAATTGCTTTTTTTTCTCTCTTGAGATGCTAAAATCTCAATCTGCCTAACAGCATGATACAACAACTGACTAATGAATTGGAACAAGATGAATCTAGAGTTTTTCGGCATCATGGAGGCTCCCCAATTGGGAATTCACCTCCAGGTATGGTTGCTAATGCAGTCCTGACTGTAGATATGGCTGTTTAAATTTTTACAAACTCTGTCTCAATACTTAATGAGTTTCATTTGAATGACAGGTCCATGGACACAATTTGGTAGCCCAAATGATAAGAATTCCTTACAATTTCTCAGTAGGTCTCCTAATGGGGGACCAATAAGCCCTATTGGGAGCAACCATTTGCCTAGATTAAGCTCGCCTATTGGGAGTAACCATTTGCCTGGATTAAGTTCCCCTATTGGGAGTAACCATTTGCCTGGATTAAGTTCTGCATTTCCTTCAATGATGTCAAATTCTGTTAAGATTGCACCAATTGGCAAGGACCAGAATAGGGGCAGTCATGCCGACCAAGTAATCTCTAATAGCAGCGCTTTACATGGAAGTGGATATCAGCTTTCTCACTCATTTCCTGATCATAGTCAAGGAGTAGTAATCCCCTCTCCAGGAAACTCTACTTCTCTCAGTTCAATTCCAAATGCATCTGATGTTGGAACACTAAGTGGCCCACAGTTCCTATGGGGTAATTCGACTACACACACGGAGAATAAGTCTTCTTGGCAACCTCGTGGTACTGGAGGTTCAATAATGTCAAATGGGCAAGGGCAAGGGCAAAGCTTTCTCTATTCAAATCCTCATGGCTCCTTCCTTGGTTCATCGCTAGGCCAACATCTCCATCATGTCGGATCAGCTCCATCTGTTGTTCCTTTCGAAAGACAGTATGGATATGTCTCTGAGTCTCCAGAGACATCCTTCATGAGTCAGTTTGAGTATAGAAACAATTTGATTAAGCGTAATGGTGGGACTTCACTTATGGGTATGAATCCTCAAGGCATGATGAGTCAAGGTATCATATCTGGAAACATAGTAGAACCAAATGTGAGAATGATGCCTGCTCAGAGATTCGGGCCTATGGTTTTCAGTAATGCTCCATTTTCTGGATTAAATTCCATGGGCATTGATGGTCTAGTTGATAGGAGCCGCAGTCGTCGAGTTGACAATCAAGGGAGCCAGGCAGATAACAAGAAGCTGTATCAGCTTGATTTGGAAAAGATTATCATGGGCGAAGACACACGAACAACAATAATGATAAAAAACATTCCAAACAAGTAAATTTGAAGTTATCAATCTTATGCTCTTTATCAATCAACAACTTGAAATCTAAGTTTGATATTTACTTGCTCTTTAGGTACACCTCAAAGATGCTTTTAGCTGCAATTGATGAAACTCATAAAGGCACTTATGACTTTCTCTACTTGCCAATTGATTTTAAGGTAATTCAGCCCGGAATTCTTTTTATAGCTAATTGATTGTAAGAATACCTTCTTTAGCTAAAATAGCAGTTGGTTCATGCAGAATAAATGCAATGTGGGTTATGCATTTATAAACATGGCATCCCCTTCGCACATCGTCTCCTTTTATGAGGTTTGTTTTGCTCCCTATTTGACTACTTTCTAGTTGTGGCTACTTTTTGAAGTGATTATTAATCAATGAGATTATGGAAGTATAACTCAGCTTGCTGACCAACAAAATCTTTTAAGTTGGGAAACTTCAATCAACTACTTTTGGCATGCACAGGCATTCAATGGAAAGAGGTGGGAGAAGTTTAATAGCGAGAAAGTTGCTTCTCTGGCTTATGCAAGAATCCAGGGTAGACCAGCCCTTGTCGCCCACTTCCAGAACTCGAGCTTGATGAACGAAGATAAGAGATGTCGGCCCATTCTTTTTGATTCTGAGGGAGCTGAGGCTGGTGATCAGGTAAAGGCCTTTCCTCAGTTATTTGGAAGAGTAGTTTCACTATGGTTTTCTCTTTTATATTGTTAAAACCAATGATGAAATGTCTGATTATGACCATTCAAATGGGACAGTTAGTCTTTCAATTTTGACTTCATGTTTTAACCTATTTTCTCCCTTTTGTGGTTTCTTATTCTATTTTATTTTCCACCTAACCACATTTGTTTAGTTGCTAATTTACCCTATCAACAGTGCTTTAAATGATTCCAAATGGCAAAATTCTCATTATACTGGTCATGTTTTGGATATATAGGTGCTGATATCTCTCACTTCTTACCCTCATTGCTAGTCACACGCTTCCTTTGGATTTCACAAAGAATGTTTCAAGCTGGTCACTTTTTCTATTGTGTTGATGATTGCTAACATGTTAGATGGTTTTCACAGGAACTCTTTATCATGAACATACAAGATGGGACTATTCCAATGCGCGATTCTGGAAGTCCACCGGGTAGCAGTTCAAACGAGAAGTCAGAGAAAAACACTTTACCTATTAGCATTACTGGCTCAGAAAGCTAGTATTCTTCACCTCAACCATGCATCTGAGTACTAACATATCCATCCGTTTATAATTGTAAATTCCTCCGAGGCCGAAAGCTGCCAATGCAATTTGCATCAAATGGTGTGGCACACTTTTGAAGCCACATCCATCATCTTCCTATCAAGTGAAGCAGAGGGACTGGATCCCTTGTACATATACTAGTTGTTAATGTGATGTGAATAAATAATGATGAACTGTACATGCTAGTTGAAGGCCAATCTTGAGATGCACATTGCTACCTCTAGGGCATGGTATTGATCTTTTTCCCCTCAACCTTTTGTGAGACTCTAAATTATTGTAGTGTCAAGGTAAAATGTAAGGGGAAGGGATATGTTCTGAAACTAGTAAACAAATTGTGCAGTATGGACTTGAATTTATTGAACTTCCAATGTACTTTTTGTAAGGTGGATAGAAGATGTGCACAATCTGAATGAGTTTTTTTTCTTCGAGTATTCAATGATTTAGAAGTCAATAAAGTTTAGCTCTTGGAGCAAGCAAAATTTGTTGGAAATGATGTGGAAATGGTGATCCATTAGCAATCATTTTTCATGGTTAAGTTAACCAAAGTGTTTTAGAAGGTTATGCTTTAGATATCTACTATGCACTTTGCTAAGTTAACCTAGCACCAAATGGATGCCACATCAAAATTTCTAACATTAGAATATACAATTTTAGAATAATTTATAAACATAAATATATTCACAAGGATTCACTTCCAAGGTGCTGTGCTGTCATTTAAATGAGCAACTATTTCTTGTCCTTTTGTTGACTCATAATATATTGGTGTGAGTTGATAACTAAACTAAAGTGCACACCAACACTCATCCGTACACATAATCATATTCTTCCAACAACTTAATTATTGACAAGATGGTTTACCACGACAAGGCACTTACTTTGCTTTTAATATGTTTTTCCCTTTTGATAGTACAACTGGATTTATTTTTATAATATCTATTAGGACATGTGCGAACGAATGAATAACTTGGATTACTTTTTATCTTTGATGTTGTGTTCATCATTTAAATGTGAGATAAAAATTTTGATTTAAATAAGATTCTACCTGCATAATTTCAACATTCCTTAGTATCTTTAATATCTGTCTCTTTGTCCCGGGGTAATGGTGCAACGGTAGGACATCCAGGTTGTAACTCAGGGACCCACGGTTCGATCCCCAACTACGGCGTATTTGTAGAAATTTTCCTTCAAATGGGGAACGCAATTAAAGGATGCTGAGCATCTGGATTGGCCGCCGTTTGCGCTTCTCGATTTATCTTGGTGGTCGGTGGGAAACTTCTGTGGGACCGGACCGGCCACCCCCAGAGATGTGACTACTGGGATTATCATTTTTTTTAATATCTGTCTCTTTGAGATGATTAATTTAATGATCCATTGAGTTCATTATCTCTACTATAAATTTATTTTTTAGATATTTTTAGAGGCAAAAAATTCTCTTACACCAAGCTTCTTACAAAAATAAAATAAAATAAAAAATAAAGATAAATAAAATCGAAAATGATTTTACAATAAGGATTTTGCTTTGAACAGTCTTTTTTACTTAAAAATACTTCTTATTGATAAGGAAATGCAATAACCCTTTACTCTAAAACCTCTAAGAATCGATCAAGCCTATTTGTCTTAAAACCCTCTTTTAAAGGTTGGTCTTCAGGTTTATTTTTGCCAACCAATCGATTGACCTTACTTACCAATTGATTGTCACATCAAATATGATCGTTTAAACCTGCAGAACGACTATTTTATTTGGCTAATCGATTACTAGCTGCCAATCGATTGCCCAATCAATTTAAAAGCATTCTGTTTGCTGTTATAGTGTTTTACTCGATTGATGAAACTCACCAATTGATTGACTATAGTAACAAAAGTACTATATCAGAAAACCTCAAAACTCAATTATTATAGCAAACCCTAAAGTTATTGTAGCAAACCCTCCTATTTTTCAGGATTTAGGATCTGCCACGAACTCTAGCAACTGTAGCAACCCTAACTAATACCTTAAATATCAATTTTAAGGTTTAGAGTCTATCGGTCGATTGATATACCCAATCAATTGACTAATACTCATGTTTCCATCTTACCAAGGTTGAATTCTCATCTTTCCTAGTATCCGGTTGACCTCAATCTACTAAAACTTTTTTTTGCTCAACATCCGATAAACCTTGACCTGCAGAGACTTCTCGTTGTCTATCATCCAGTCAATCTTGATCTGTCGGGATTTCAGCGTTGTTTGACATCTCATCAATCTTGTGTTAGTACCGATGAAATCAAAATATCTCCACAATAGTATGATATTGTCCACTTTGGGCTTAAGCCCTCATGACTTTATTCTTGGGCTCTCCCCAAAAGGCCTCATATCAATGGAGATACTTTCCATCCTTTTAATCCCATGATCTTTTCCATATACTTTAGATGTGGGACTATGTTTGCACCCTTGCAACCCAACAATCCCCCCTCAAACAAAGGACCACAGGCCCCCCCTCAACGTCGTTTTTGATGTCTGAATACTCGACCCACTAGGACTTTTTGCCACTCGGTCCACCCGACCTACTAGGACTTCCGACCTAACCGCAGCTAGGACTTTTTGCCCCTCGGTCCACCAGATCTACTAGGACTTCCCACCTAGTTGCAACTAATACTTTTTGCCCCTCGGTCCACCCGACCTACTAGGACTTCTCACCTGGTGTCTGGTCCTCTTGATTCAGACACGGGAGCACCTACTTCCTTTGTTTAAGGTTCAAACCACATGGTTAGATCTGGATCATGACTCATCCGGTGGTTAGTCCGGTGAAGAGCGGTCTCGCTCTAATACCACTTGTTAGTATCGATGGAATCAAAATATCTCCACAATGATATGATATTGTCCACTTTGGGCCTAAACCCTCATGCCTTTGTTCTTGGGCTCTCCCCAAAAGACCTCATATCAATGGAAATACTTTCCATCCTTTTTAACCCCATGATCTTTTTCATGTACTTTAGATGTAGGACTATGTTTGCACCCTTGTAATCCAACATCTTGACCTGCCAGGACTTATATCATCACTAAATGTCCAATCCTTTATGACCCACTTGAAATTCCTTTCTCATGCCGACTCCTATTGGACTTCCAACTGAGGGAGGGGGGGTGTTGAATAGTTTCGATCGCTTCTTGTCTTGATATTGTGCTCGTCATTTGAATGCGCATCGAAAACTTTGATTCAAACGTGATTCCATATGCACAACTTCATGATTTTACTTTGTATTTGCCTCCTTAGGCAACCCATCCAAGGGTCCACTCTGAACTCACTATTTCCACTATGAACTCCTTTTCGGATACCTTCTATAGGCGTAGAATCTTCTTACACCAAGCTTCTTACAAGAACAAAACAAAAACAAGATACAAAGACAAATGGAATCGAAATGTCAGAATATGCGGGAATATGCTATTCGGAGAAGATTATCAATTTATTATTTTCTTAATTTATCTTGATGTAATAAATGTTTTAGTCAACTTGTATATATATGTAAAAGGTTTTATACAAATATTAAGAGAGAAAAATATTTTTCCAAATTTTTATTATCTCCTCCTTCTTTCATATTTTTTTTACATAGTATCAGAGTGAGGTTTGGTCGGAGCCGAGAAGGTGGAGAATCCAATGAAGTGGTCGACGATGTATTGTAGCAACTACAATGGAAAAAATCATACCATTGATAGATGCTACCACTTACATGGTTTCCCTCCGGGATATAAGAAGAACCAAGAGAAGAAGGAATCTTTTACAAATAATTCTCGGTCAGAGACTCCAAGCTTCACACACAAACAATTCAACAATTTTTGGCTCTCTTAAACAATGATGAAACTCAACCAAAACAAATGTTACAGGTTCAACTATTCCTTTTTGCTCCTCATGCTATACTAATAAGAAAACTTCTAGGAATTAGATTGTTGATAGCGGTGCCACTAATCATATGATTTCATCATCTAAATTATTACTAGATACAAAAATACCTTCATATTCATCTGTTGGATTACCTAATGGAAATAAAGCACAAATTACTTTCATTGGATCTGCAAAACTTAATTTAGATCTTGCTATCACAGATGTTCTTTGTGTTCCATCTTTTTGTGTTAATCTATTGTTTGTTAGTAAGTTGACCAAATCCATAAATTGTTCGATTACATTTTTTGGTGTGAGTTCCATCTCTACTAGTGAATCTTTTGAATTAATACATTGTGACATTTGGGGACCTTTTCGAGCTACCTCCCATTCAGAAGTTCATTATTTCTTAACCATCATCGATGATTTTTCTAGATATACATGGATTTTCCTTATGTGTTATAAATCTAAAACATAATTTTTGCTAAAATATTTTTTTGCGTTTGTTGAAACTCAATTTAATAGAAAGGTTCAAAGATTTCGAATAGATAGAGGGGGTGAGTTTTATTCAATGCGAAATTTTTTTGATCAGCATGGGATAGTCTATGAAACTACTGTTAGTTTTACACTCCAACAAAATGGTATCGTTCAGCGAAAACATCGTCATATCTTGAGCGTAGCTAGAGCCTTGAGATTTCAATATCACTTACCACTAAATTTTTTAGGGGAAAGTATGCTTACTTCTGTTTACCTTATCAATCACATACCTACACCTTTACTCTCTAAGAAAATACCATATGTGGTTCTCTATAATAAATCACCCAATTATCATCATTTGCGAGTATTTGGATGCTTAATTATGTTTTGCCACCAATGTTAAGCCAAATCATAACTTTGATCAACTAGCTCGAAGATGTATTTTTGTTGGGTACCCTATTGGTCAAAAGACATATAAAGTCTATGATATAGAGACTAAATAAATTTTTGTTAGCGAGATGCTATTTTTCATGAACACATATTTCCTTTTTACTCTAGGAAAAATGATGAAGATAGTTCTTTGGTGCTACCTTTACCAATTGATGATCATGATACTTCATTTGAAAAAATCACATCACACATTCTAGAATACTTAGAAAATTTAAACAGTGACTACATTATTGATGAACCTTCGACACGTCACCTCCCATAATTCAAACCAATGAACCTACATTGCGAAAATCAGACCGTATTCGTCAACCATCAATTTGGTTATGTGATTTTCATTGTGCCCAAACCAAGGTTCTTTTCCCAAATTCATCATCATCTTCAATGGCAAAGTCAGGTAAAGGAACTCGTTATCCTTTAGCAAATTTCAATAATGCTCATAAAAATTTATCTTCTTTTCAGCAATACGTCTACTAGTACAGGCATAATGTATTGCTGAAAAGAAGATAAATTTTTATAACATATGAAATTTGCTGAAGGATAACGAGTTCCTTTACCTGACTTTGTCATTGAAGATGATGATGAATTTGGGGATAATGAGTAACCTTGGTTTGAGCACAATGAAAATCACATAACCAAATTGATGGTTGACGAATACGGTCTGATTTTCGCAATGTAGGTTCATTGGTTTGAATTATGGGAGGTAACATATTAGAAGGTTCATCAATAATGTAGTCACTGTTTAAATTTTCTAAGTATTCTAGAATGTGTGATGTGATTTTTTTTCAAATGAAGTATCATGATCATCAATTGGTAAAGGTAGCACCAAAGAACTATCTTCATCATTTTTCCTAGAGTAAAAAGGAAATATGTGTTCATGAAAAATAGCATCTCGCTAACAAAAATTTATTTAGTCTCTATATCATAGACTTTATATGTCTTTTGACCAATAGGGTACCTAACAAAAATACATCTTCGAGCTAGTTGATAAAAGTTATGATTTGGCTTAACATTGGTGGCAAACACATTAAGCATCCAAATACTCGCAAATGATGATAATTGGGTGATTTATTATAGAGAACCACATATGGTATTTTCTTAAGAGAGTAAAGGTGTAGGTATGTGATTGATAAGGTAAACAGAAATAAGCACACTTTCCCCTAAAAAATTTAGTGGTAAGTGATATTGAAATCTCAAGGTTCTAGCTACGCTCAAGATATGACGATGTTTTCGCTGAACGATACCATTTTGTTGGAGTGTAAAACTAACAGTAGTTTCATACACTATCCCATGCTGATCAAAAAAATTTCGCATTGAATAAAACTCACCCCTCTATCTATTCGAAATCTTTGAACCTTTCTATTAAATTGAGTTTCAACAAACGCAAAAAAATATTTTAGCAAAAATTATGTTTTAGATTTATAACACATAAGGAAAATCCATGTATATCTAGAAAAATCATCGATGATGGTTAAGAAATAATGAACTTCTGAATGGGAGGTAGCTCGAAAAGGTCCCCAAATGTCACAATGTATTAATTCAAAAGATTCACTAGTAGAGATGGAACTCACACCAAAAAATGTAATCGAACAATTTATGGATTTGGTCAACTTACTAACAAACAATAGATTAACACAAAAAGATGGAACACAAAGAACATCTGTGATAGCAAGATCTAAATTAAGTTTTGCAGATCCAATGAAAGTAATTTGTGCTTTATTTCCATTAGGTAATCCAACAGATGAATATGAAGGTATTTTTGTATCTAGTAATAATTTAGATGATGAAATCATATGATTAGTGGCACCGCTATCAACAATCTAATTCCTAGAAGTTTTCTTATTAGTATAGCATGAGGAGCAAAAAGGAATAGTTGAACCTGTAACATTTGTTTTGGTTGAGTTTCATCATCGTTTAAGAGAGCCAAAAATTGTTGAATTGTTTGTGTGTGAAGCTTGGAGTCTCTGACCGAGAATTATTTGTAAAAGATTCCTTCTTCTCTTGGTTCTTCTTATATCCCGGAGGGAAACCATGTAAGTGGTAGCATCTATCAATGGTATGATTTTTTCCATTGTAGTTGCTAGAATAGTCGTCGACCACTTCATTGGATTCTCCACCTTCTCAGCTACGACCAAACCTCACTCTGATACTATGTAAAAAAAATATGAAAGAAGGAGGAGATAATAAAAATTTGGAAAAATATTTTTCTCTCTTAATATTTGTATAAAACCTTTTACATATATATACAAGTTGACTAAAACATTTATTACATCAAGATAAATTAAGAAAATAATAAATTGATAATCTTCTCCGAATAGCATATTCCCGCATATTCTGACATTTCGATTCCATTTGTCTTTGTATCTTGTTTTTGTTTTGTTCTTGTAAGAAGCTTGGTGTAAGAAGATTCTACGCCTATAGAAGGTATCCGAAAAGGAGTTCATAGTGGAAATAGTGAGTTCAGAGTGGACCCTTGGATGGGTTGCCTAAGGAGGCAAATACAAAGTAAAATCATGAAGTTGTGCATATGGAATCACGTTTGAATCAAAGTTTTCGATGCGCATTCAAATGACGAGCACAATATCAAGACAAGAAGCGATCGAAACTATTCAACACCCCCCCTCCCTCAGTTGGAAGTCCAATAGGAGTCGGCATGAGAAAGGAATTTCAAGTGGGTCATAAAGGATTGGACATTTAGTGATGATATAAGTCCTGGCAGGTCAAGATGTTGGATTACAAGGGTGCAAACATAGTCCCACATCTAAAGTACATGAAAAAGATCATGGGGTTAAAAAGGATGGAAAGTATTTCCATTGATATGAGGCCTTTTGGGGAGAGCCCAAGAACAAAGGCATGAGGGTTTAGGCCCAAAGTGGACAATATCATATCATTGTGGAGATATTTTGATTCCATCGGTACTAACAAGTGGTATTAGAGCGAGACCGCTCTTCACCGGACTAACCACCGGATGAGTCATGATCCAGATCTAACCATGTGGTTTGAACCTTAAACAAAGGAAGTAGGTGCTCCCGTGTCTGAATCAAGAGGACCAGACACCAGGTGAGAAGTCCTAGTAGGTCGGGTGGACCGAGGGGCAAAAAGTCTTAGTTGCGACTAGGTGGGAAGTCCTAGTAGATCTGGTGGACCGAGGGGCAAAAAGTCCTAGCTGCGGTTAGGTCGGAAGTCCTAGTAGGTCGGGTGGACCGAGTGGCAAAAAGTCCTAGTGGGTCGAGTATTCAGACATCAAAAACGACGTTGAGGGGGGCCTGTGGTCCTTTGTTTGAGGGGGGATTGTTGGGTTGCAAGGGTGCAAACATAGTCCCACATCTAAAGTATATGGAAAAGATCATGGGATTAAAAGGATGGAAAGTATCTCCATTGATATGAGGCCTTTTGGGGAGAGCCCAAGAATAAAGTCATGAGGGCTTAAGCCCAAAGTGGACAATATCATACTATTGTGGAGATATTTTGATTTCATCGGTACTAACACAAGATTGATGAGATGTCAAACAACGCTGAAATCCCGACAGATCAAGATTGACTGGATGATAGACAACGAGAAGTCTCTGCAGGTCAAGGTTTATCGGATGTTGAGCAAAAAAAAGTTTTAGTAGATTGAGGTCAACCGGATACTAGGAAAGATGAGAATTCAACCTTGGTAAGATGGAAACATGAGTATTAGTCAATTGATTGGGTATATCAATCGACCGATAGACTCTAAACCTTAAAATTGATATTTAAGGTATTAGTTAGGGTTGCTACAGTTGCTAGAGTTCGTGGCAGATCCTAAATCCTGAAAAATAGGAGGGTTTGCTACAATAACTTTAGGGTTTGCTATAATAATTGAGTTTTGAGGTTTTCTGATATAGTACTTTTGTTACTATAGTCAATCAATTGGTGAGTTTCATCAATCGAGTAAAACACTATAACAGCAAACAGAATGCTTTTAAATTGATTGGGCAATCGATTGGCAGCTAGTAATCGATTAGCCAAATAAAATAGTCGTTCTGCAGGTTTAAACGATCATATTTGATGTGACAATCAATTGGTAAGTAAGGTCAATCGATTGGTTGGCAAAAATAAACCTGAAGACCAACCTTTAAAAGAGGGTTTTAAGACAAATAGGCTTGATCGATTCTTAGAGGTTTTAGAGTAAAGGGTTATTGCATTTCCTTATCAATAAGAAGTATTTTTAAGTAAAAAAGACTGTTCAAAGCAAAATCCTTATTGTAAAATCATTTTCGATTTTATTTATCTTTATTTTT
>NW_027432679.1:0-1231 GCF_044706935.1 Curcuma longa
AATTATGATTTTATAGCTATTATAATGCGTCTGACATACTTAACATTCAAAAATATTCACATTGTAACAATACAGTATCGTAGTTGCTAAAACGCGAAGGGTAGAGGTGAACAAAAGTTCGATTAAAATGAATTCACCGACTGAATTAAAAGTTCAGTTTGTTTTGAAATTTCAATTTTTTTAAAAAAAATATCATTTTAGATAATTCAATTAGTTTGAATTTTAAAACTCCTAATTCGATTAAACTAAGTAAATTGATATTATGTAGTGATGGTTTTCAAAATCAGCACCAGTACCATAGTATGGTATTGTATTTTGAAAATCGATAGAGGTCACTTTTGGCACTCCATGTGTTCGATAAAGTTTTGATTAATGTAGGGATCCATGATGCGGAACAACAAAGTTTAGAGTTTGAGGACCATTTTGATCATAAGTTTTTAAAGATCATAATTTTTAACTCGAATTGAATCATGAAGTCTATAATATATCATATTAAACTCATTAGAGATCTATATTTATTACAATTAACCCATAACAACTTAGTGTTAGACTTAAAAAAAGTCATTTAAAGCCTTTTAGGAGGATTTGAAGAATTTTAATTCTTTTATTAAGATTATTTTTATCTTTTACTTCATTAGAATTTTTAGACTATTTCAATATTTGTTTTAGCCCTAATTAAAATAGGATAGAAATGTATCTTTATTGAAATAATTGATATTTTATTGGAAAGTTCGATTGGTTCGGTTTTGAACCAATTGTTCAGCTCTATTGAATGGTAGACGAATAAGATTGAATTCACGTTATAACAAGTACAAAATCTTAACTACTACAACGTAAATATTTTTGAACGTTAAATATGTCTGACGTGTTATAGTAGTTATAAAATTGTAACTGCTATAATATAAATATTTGTTAACGTTAAATATGTTTGACTTGTTATAATAATTACGAAATCGTAATTATAATATGAACATTTTTTAACATTAAATATGTTTTACTCATTATAATAATTATGAAATTGTAACGGTTATATAATACATTCAGATCGATTTAGAAATTAGAATTTAAAATTTAGATAGAGTTAATAATATTAAATAGTATATAATAATATCGAAAGATATTTGAATAAATAAACACGAATAAGGTAGAATGTCTTTTTTAATAATAATAATAATAATATTAAAATACTGAACGTCCTTCCTTAGATGATTAAAAAAAAAAGAAGGGTCCG
>NW_027432680.1:0-4938 GCF_044706935.1 Curcuma longa
TATAATCTTTATTCATTGTAGCAAAAAATAAAATACATCACTTTAGTGGTCCTACACGATTGATCCTACGATTATTTATAAAGAAGTAAATTAAGAAGTTCAACCTTGCTTATTCCGTAGTAGTCAATTCAATCATACCTCAAAGATATTATAATTTTTATTTATTTTAGCAAAAGATAAAATCCACCACTCCAACGGTTCCACACGGTCGACCCCATGACTATCTTGAGAAAGTAAATCGAAAAGTTGCAGTTAGCCACGACGGAGAAGGGCATTACCTCGACTTCGTCGAAATTCAATCCTTGACCACTTCAGCAACTCTATTTCGTCATAACCAACTCAATTATAACCCAGAAGCAATTATAATTTTTATTCATGAACATTAACGAATTAGACACAAATATACTCTTATTTATTTAATTTAATAAATTATTCAAATTTATTTATTTAATTGATCTCATGTATATTTAATGAACATAAACAAATTCTTATTAAATCAAACCCCTAATGTCTTTAGCATGTAACACAGATTTAAGAAAGTGTTATACATTGACAACTCTCCTATCCTGTCTTCCTGCTTAACTGTATCAAGCTACAAACTGTGAGATTCTATTCACTAAACAACAAATTAGTATAGTGATTGGACCTCATAATTAATGAGTCATTTCTCTCATCATACAATATTTTGCATGAAACAATGCAGAGTATACACATGCAAGAATAGAAATCAAACTGATGCAGAAAAACATAAACAAATGGCCATAAAAATATATAGAACATTCTTTTCTTATTTCATACTGACTGATGAAACAAAGTAAATGCCATACTTATCATGATCATAGCAGCTGAACAGAACCATGTTGGATCCTATATATGCATCAATGCTTTGCCGCTCGAGATCTAGAAAGTAGATCCGTTCCACCCAAAGTTGGCGCCCTGCAATTCAGCTGAGGGAGAGAAACCCATCAACATTCCCCAAACCAGGAATTT
Source organism: Curcuma longa (assembly GCF_044706935.1). Lineage (NCBI taxonomy): Eukaryota > Viridiplantae > Streptophyta > Magnoliopsida > Zingiberales > Zingiberaceae > Curcuma > Curcuma longa. Next base: position 991 of record NW_027432680.1, read on the forward strand.
GACAGAGGAGGGACAGGGCCACTGACCTCGCTGTCGTAAAATTTAAGGAAGAAGCGGGATTTGGGGATGGACGACTTGGTCTCGAGGATGGAGGACACGGCGGCGCTCATATTCTTGTTGACGTCGGGGCTCGGGCTGCCGACGGAGACGAGCTCCCCGTACGCAGCTGGCTGCTCCGATACGCCGTAGGAGATGGGAACCGAGCCCTGCGGCACTACCATCGCGGACTGCAAGCGCAAAACATCAGGGAAAAACCGAAGTGGCATTTCGCCGAGCGCCTTGAGCGCGACTAGGCGAGGAAATCGGATAAGGGGGGAATTAGGAAGGGCCGGAACCGATGACGTCGGGCTTGCCGATGAACTTAGCTACAACCTTGGTGGCCTCGGAAAAGATGACGGAGGTGTCGAGGCCGTCGAGGCTGACGTTGGTGAAGAAGATGAGGCAAGGCATCTTCTCTCTTGCTCTTTCTCGGCAGATGGGGAGACTGCCAGTGAGTCGTGAAATAGCGGGAAGTGTGCATGAGGCGTGTGAGGGTGCATAGATCTGAGCCGTCAATTTAATTAGGTTTGTTAGATTGATTGATCCGTGTAATTTAAATGTATTAATTGATATTTTATTAATTATGAAATTTAAGTGGATTAGTCCGTCTGCGCCGCAACTTCCATAGATTGGCTTACAATGGATTTGGATTGATCTACACTTATTTTTTTAAATAAATTTAAAATAAAAGTGAAAAATTTTAATAGACTCATGAACTTAACCATCTAATCCGCAATCAAATTTAAAATTTTTAACAATATATATATATATAGGGATTTAATAGACTCATGAACTTAATCCACCTAATTTAATTTGCAACACAAATATAACAATTTCAACCTTATATATATAGGGATTTGATATCTTGCGTATCTTACAACGCACGATTCATCTCGTGACAGAATATTCAAGGCGCCCAAAACATGAATAGTGATATTTTTTATTTTTTATTTACGGTTAAGTCATTTAAGATTTTTCTTTTAAGATTTAAGGATTGGATTATAGTATTAAGTATATAAAAAATTTTCAAAACCATAAAATTTAATTGCTCATGTGATGTCCGGATTATTATCTCGTACTTTTTATCTACCATGAATAAATAATTTTTTTTTAATACTATAACCTAACCCCTAAATCCTAAACCTTAAAAAGAAAAATTTTAAATGACTTAACCTTAAATAAAAATAATAATAATAATAATAAATATTGCTATTCATATTTCGGGAGTCCAAAACTTTTTTAACACCTTGAATATTCTATCATGGATGGACGAGTCATGCTTTATAAAGTGTGCAGTGTATATATATATATATATTCGTGGATTGACCTGCTTAACTCGTAATTCACCTTGAGTTGGTTGGGTTGAAAAAATTTTAATCCGCTAAGATAATAGGTTGGCCTGCACTATCCCTTCTATCCTGCTATATGATATATTTTTGATTGATTGATTTGTCCCACTATTATATGGGTTGGTTAGTTTGACCGCAACTCACTAACTGATAAATAGCTCATTGTAAGTGATTGTTTTATGTGATTAGGGAAGACGGTGCCTCGCACGATTACACGAATCCTAAAAATTAGGACGGGTTAATAATAGTTTGAAAAAAATAATTTTTAAATTTTAAATGGGCGACACTTTTATATTTAGAAAAATAAATAAATTTGAAATTATATAGAAGAATTTAATATAAAAAATAATAACAGTCCTAATTTTTCGCTTGTGGAAATAAGTGAAGATTAATTTCAAATGATAGCTTTCTATCTTAAAATTCTTAGTATTCTATTCTTCTAATTACCTCTATGGAAATACAATAAAAAAAATTAAAGGAGGCAACAATTAATTACCAATTCTACATTAAAAAATAGGTTTTTCTGTATAATTAATGCTTATAGGAGATTTAATGCACAATTATTGCTTATAGATAGACATATAAAACTTGCTCCATCCGAAATAATGAAATTATTTACATTTAATTTTTCGTTTTTATATATTAACCAATATATAAAGTTGTCTCCTTTAAAAAAAAGAAATGTTTAATTTTTTTCTTATTTTGTAGTATTTATTAATCATTAATTATCATTAGATATTGATTTACGGTAGCATAATTAGTAAATCGTTATTCTTTTATTTTCATAATTACTAAACAATTAAAATATTTGTAATTATATATATATATAATTTATATATGTATATAAAATTGACTATTCTTACTATAAATGAAACGTTTAATTTCTTATTTTTTTATTGTTTTAAAGATATTTATTAATCACAACTAATATGATTTATTACAGCATAATTATTAAATTGTTGCTTAAAAATCGTATTTGTAGTATTTTAACAATGTAGCGTTTATTTGTCATAGTGTTCTAATTAGAATAATAATTAGTAATATTGTAGTTTGATAAACTTAATATCAATGACATTTTTTAAAAATCATAAAAAATGATTGTATTCAAATTATCACACCAATAATTGTATTTTTAAATACTACATTAATAACATTTGAAAATTATTTCTTTGAAATGTCATTTCAAACTATAATTTTCAAATTTGGCAACATCAATTTTAAATAGCAATTAAAAATTTTATAAAATTGAAAACCGTTGGGAAAATGAAGGGAAAAGGAGAGGTGGACTAAGGAGCAGACACCTTATGAATGAGACTTTAATTTTGCATTGGAAAGTTAAGGAAATATTGCTGGTTTATAATGTTTCATATGCATTAATAATATGAATATATGCATGGGAGATGCTCTTTGACAAGCTAGTGCGTCGGGATACAAATTCAGAATCCGGATTATACTGAATTAAGTTGACTTGTGTGCAAGTACGACCTGCGCACGCATTGAATGTTGGACTAATCAAAATAAAATTTGCCCAAATGAATACTCGAATGAATTGACTCACTATTGATGAGTTGCAGCGCACACCGGTGTTCCCCCCTTGTTCTTTCTATCATGTATCTCTTATTCGACAGAATACCCGTGATAGCATTTAGGTATTTCAGTTCGTCATGACCACTCAGGCTTGGTGTGAATCACGATTTACCATTATATCTTTGGAAACAGACAACCTACGACAACCTTAAAGCACCTGACACTCGGGCAATACTCGGTAGTTGGGTGACTTCTCTCCTAACTCAACACTTGGGTGAAGCGACTGACCACTCGGCATCTCCTCGTAAGCACTTGGACTTTGTAGCTCGACAATCTTAGCTCTCGGCAGACTCAACACTTGGAGTACTTTGTCGCTCATGATATCCTTTTTTAGCTTCTAGATCTATTTCTTAGTTCTCAATTCCTCTTACTAATTGGAATAAAAGAATTAGTAGATCTGTTCCACCAAAAATGGGAATGGGCTTACATTATGAACTTATAATTATGGAATTGACTCGATCATCAAATTATAAGTTCATCTCATACTGGACCAAGTCGCTCAATAAAGGAAGCATGAATCTCTTTTGGAGAACGATTTTGTTCTGGATCCCAATTCAATATTAAACAAGTGCGAACTAATTGAATACTTGTGTGAAAAATTCCTCGAATTGACTTGCCATTTCCATAAAGGATATAATTGACAACTCTAAGTTGGACATTATCCTTTTCCCGTAAGAGATCTTGAGGAAAAAGTGTTGCTAAATTTATGCCATCAGTTATTTCATATGTGACTATGGGTTGAACCAAAACAAAATACTTTTTCTTCATGGGTGTGATCCATCAGACATAGATCCAATTTTTTTTTTTTGATTTCTTAGATTTTTTTTTGTTTTTGGTGGTATAAAAATGGCGCTGTGTTTAAATATCTTATTTTCCTCTTTAGGAAAATAAATATCTTCAAAAAATATTTTTAGTTCAATATTTTTTTTGACTCAGCTAGCGACTGCTACTCGGTCGACTCTTCCTTCGACAA
>NW_027432681.1:0-3226 GCF_044706935.1 Curcuma longa
AAAAGAGTCATGATTCAAATATAACCATGTGGGTTAAACCTTTAAACAAAAGAAGTGAGTGTTCCCGTGTCTAAATCAATAGATTTAATATTTTCTTATTTCTTAAGCTATTTAAATAGGGTTAGAGTTCTCGTAAGAGAAATTTTTGGTTTAATAAAATTTTCAATAGTGTTTATTTCCCTATCTCCTAATATTTTTTCGAATTAATAGGTTTTAGAAGATTGATTTCTGACATTTGTAGTCGATTATTAGAATTAATATTGCCCGTAAAGTAATCGTTATACCTTCCAACGTCAGTTGGTATAAAGAGCTCTTAGATCCCATGGATGATCATCGTGGTAGTGATCGTGGTTGTGATAGACAACTTCTAGTTGAGGAAGCCTTGCATCATGATCGTAGCACCTGAGATGAGATACTTGTGTTAGATTTGAGAGGTGTCTTAAGGCAATCACCTTACGATTATACTATTTATTGGATAAATAATAATTTACTATTTGAGTGCACATTCCATATGTGTTTGATTGGATCTTAAACTCATCAAATACAGAATGTCCGCAATACGATTCATAGCATGAAAGAATTTGTGATTGGATCACAACTCGTGAGTATCTCTACATGTGCGATTATGAATGTATTGAAATTATCCCTAGTCGAGGAATTGATGAGCACGGGCGTCATCGATTCTGTCGAGACTAGCACGTTTAGACTCCTTGATTAACCAAGTAACCGATTTCACTGCTGGAGATATTGGATGTTAAGAGTTAAACGTGGATGTTGGTTAAAGGTAACCAGTTCATTGGAGTGACTTGCCGTGAGACTTCATATGATTTTGTATATATATGTCAATGAAGATCTCAGTGCAACTTAAGCGAGAGTTTCCTTTGACTTGCGGTATTCAAGTTACCTTGGTCATGGAAGCTTATACTTTGACATCTTAAGCAAGCATCTCCGAGGAGGTGTGGACTTGAGATAATTGGGTATAAGACGAAGTGCCCAAAGGTGTTTGAATAGCCCATAGAGGATTCACCGCTCCTTGAAAAAGGAAACGTATATCCTACTGCCGCTTGTCAGGATTGTTACTAAAAATCTTTGGTCAAAGCATTACATGTCAAGAATACGGTACTCTTGGACACATGTACAAGTAACTTGAATCCATAGGACAAGAAAGCAACTTGGGCTAGGTGTGACGTAGTTAGCCTAGTAGGGACAGACACATAGACCATGTCCTGAACCAAGCAGGTATAAGACGGTGAAAGGAACAAGACACGTTTAATTGGAGCTGCTTAAGGGTTTAGAAACGTTCTGAAATTAATCGTTGATTTTTCGGTCAATTGGGGATCATAATGTACTACTAGGTGCCACTCATGATTGTTCTATAATTAATGGTTAATTACGGATGACCAACATAATCGGAAACTTATTAGGTCACACACACTATAAGTTCTCCGAAGGACTTAAAATGAGTTTGAGAATTAGATTCTCAGAACGAGAGAAATAAAGTCTAGTTGGACCAGACAAAGGATAATATGATGAAATTTATCTTATAAAGATGAAACTAACGAAATTGATTTCGTTAAAATCAGAGGTTATTTGGTTAGTAAACCAAATGATTAGGTTTTGAACCAAAACTGAACCAACTTGGTTTGGTTCATGATGAAAGAGGTTTTGTCAGAACGGAAGGAATGGAGAGATACGTCTTGCGAAGATGAAGTAAACAAAACTAGTTTAGGATAAATCTGAGGTCGTTTGGTTAATGAACCAAGAGATTTAGTTTTGAACCCGGTTTGCTATAGTAACCGATTCGAGTTGCTACACTAAACCTTGGAATTTGGTTTGCTACAGTAACAAACCAAAAACTCAAGCCCGGTTCATGTGTCTCCAGTTCAAGCTTGATTTTTCAATTCACAAGCCGCACTCCTCTCGCGATTTCTCTTTCGCGCAGAGAAAACCCTCTAAACCCTAAATCATTTTTAGTTATGGTGAAGCCTATCGCTGAAAGGTTGAAGGTGGGAGCAAGCGAAACCCTAGAGTGAAAAACCCTAACCATTGTGTCTTCTTTGCGAGCGCTAGGAACTGCAAGGGAAAAAAACCCTAGAAGCCTGATCCTTCATTCTCACGGCGCCGCTCTGCTCTGTCACCGGCAGAGTTTTCCTTCACGCGTCTGTCGCCGGTTGAGCCTTCTTTTGTGTGAATGTCACTGGTCTCCACTGTCAGTCCATGGTTGTGAGCAAAGGATCGTACTGCCCTGTTCTCTCCTTCTTCCCGAGAGCGGTGCCCCTGTTTTTCCTCTTCCAACCACACGACGTCACCTTCCTCCGTCGGAGAATGAGAACCCTAAATCGCGATTTATGGGAGGGCAGTTTGTTTTCCCCGATCGTGTGGTGCAACCACGAGCTGCCTTCTTCCCGATTGTGAAAATCGTGAGAAACAACAGGAGCCGGCCACAGCAGAGTTTCCCTGTTCTGCCTCACCCTTGTTCTGCCTGGGTATTGCTTCTAGCGTTCGGAGCTCGCCATCTGCCGAAGAAGCCCGAGCTTCATTCGTGTGGGAGAGGAGGAAACCCATTTTGTTCGACCATGTAGATGAACACAACACCGGTCAACGTAGGCAACCTTCTACACCGAAAATAGTTTCTAGCTAACAAGTTGCCGTTGAAGTTGTTCCGAGTGGTTGTTGAGATTTATCGTTCGTGGAAACTTGCGAAGTTTCCGGATAATGTTCCATCATCGTCGAAATAGTTCTGACCAATTTGTTCTAAATCGGCGGTCAATGATTGACCATCGAAAGTACATCAAAACTATGATTCTTGATGATAGTTAGAAAGCCTCGGAACAATTACGACAAACGTTGTTGCATGATTTTCGAACTAAGGCTTCTCTCGAATCGATCGTCATCGATCATCAGCTAGTATCTAAGATGATGATGCGACTTGTGGCTTCCGAAGTCGTTCGAACGAGCGCTTGGTGTGGATCACCAGTAGAGGTGGGACTCCGACTAGGATCGCTCGATTGATGTCAACATGGCTCAACATCGTCATCCGCAAGGTACACGTTTAGAATAATTTATTATTCTATAAATTTTAATTTCCTATCATGCCTTGTACATGTTATTTTCTGTTTTGCCATGCGTGTGTTGTGATAATAATTAGTCTAATTATCTGTATATTTCCACTGCGCATGTTTGCGAAACATGTAAACGCGCACATTGCACTGGGACGATCCCAACA
>NW_027432682.1:0-4324 GCF_044706935.1 Curcuma longa
ATATATATATATATATAAGAAAAAATGATGTTGCCTGTCGTATTTCGAGTGCGTGAAACGTCATATATATATAAATAAAGTACCTTTTTTCCTATTATTATTTTGAAGAGCGAAAAGTTTTTTTTTTATTTTATGAAGAGGTGACCTCAGAATTGTCAGGTCATATTTTTTAATCAAATTGACAGCTGTCCAATCAATTTGATGTGCACCGCTAAATCGTACAGCAAGTTTGACCATAATTCAAATTGCCCACGTGCACGATAATTTTTTTTATAAAATAAAAATATAAACAATTCTTAAATAGAACGCAAAATAATCTATTGAGGACTTTTAAAAATATTGCATAATTTATAAATTTAAAAATTATTATTTCTTTTTAATTTTATGCTAATTTAGGGTTATATAGAAGTTTTAATTAAAATTTTTTTGCATGAATTGAAACTGATTTAATTTCACTAATAAATATTTTGACAAGTTTTATGGATCCAATAGAATTGTATATATTCTTTAGAGTCACTGTATATAGTTTTTTTTTTTTTTTCAATTTGATCGATTTAAGATCATGTAACAATTTGGAACAAAATTATTATATTAACTTGAATTATTACATAGATCTGAACTGGTCTAATTTCCCAAACATCTACTTTTATATGTTTCTTAAACCTTTTGTAGTCATTGTAGGCAATCTTTGTTGGTATAATTTTACAAATAAATACTTTTTATATTTTCTAAATCTTTCAGAGTTGTTGTATATGCATTCTTGTTCTAATTTTAATATCTATTTAATAATTTTTTATTTAAAACTATTATATAAATTAAACCGATCTAATTTCATAAATAAACACTCGGAAGTCATTATATATATATGCCTTCCTTTTTGAAGTATATATATATAAACAATAATGAAGAAACAAAAATATAAATCCATAGAGAAGAATGCTCGCCATTGAAAACAAACTCTCTTTTTATTATTATTACTTTTGTCCAATTGAATATACAAAATGCACACCATGACGGTGTGTGTTTAATAAAATGGACTGTGATCATACGTAATGAGTAAGATGCATGAGTTTGAGAATTAGATCCTCGAGGCACGGGTGTTACTAACAAAAGGGCGAAGAAAATTTAATAGCGAGGATTTGATTACCGCGTAAGGCATTATTGGATTTCCGCGGTGCTTGAACCTCTCATACAATTGAACCTCAAATTCATCAAGCGTATTGGCATGTGTGTTGGTCGACCACTTAGGATTAATCAAGACCTAAACCCAGGATAACTAATGGAAAAAAAAAATGAATTTGAGAATTTAGATTATCCTTTAAGCCAACAAATAAGCCAAAACCCTTTCCATTTAATAGGGGTACCTCTTATGGTGGGTCCATTTAACTACCTAACCGCCAGCTTGCATCTTCATTAGATTATTCTTTATTTTCTAACAATATATTTATTTCTATCATCAAATTTTGTCAGTATTTTAACGTTTTCAAGACATACGTCATTAGGATAACATTCTCAATTTTTTTATGGATAAATTTGATGAGATCTTCAATCTTTCACAATGTAAGAATTTTAAGAACACTCAACGTTTTAATTGTATAATATTTTTATAAATATTTATGTACTTTTACAACATTTTATATTTACTTTTATAAATGTTGATCAGCTCAATTTGGTTGTTGATTAGCTTGGCTTGTGTAGTCTCTTGAATTAATTTCCTTGCTTCAATTAATATCTTGTCTACTCATTTAGTCTAATGAAACCTAATTTATCCGGGCCATCTAACTCATTTTACTCGTGATATTCACCTAAGGATTGATTAACAAGGATATAAGAAATGATATATCATGTGAAAGATATGTGTGATTCAATTATCCATATGATATTGAATATCTAAGGGTTGATAATTCAATTTATGAATTTATGATGTATTATATAGTTCTAATTTTCTATCAAAATCATAGATGATTAATTTGTGTTAGTATTCCAGTGTGGAGTTTTGATGGGTGGTCAAATAAATTTAAAATTAGATCTTGGTTGTATTTGACATGCGTGTCTAAGTATACAGAGACTTAGGAAATCACACGTAATATCTAGATGACGAACCTTGGCAGAAGATGCAAGTGAGTGAGAAGGATGACACGAGAAAGGAGTCACGGGCTTGGTGCATCTAAGGTACAAGCTGCGAAAAAAGTACTCCAACGGATAGGGGGAGTATTCAGTTAAAATCGAACTGAACCGAATTGAACCGGATTAATTGAAATTGAACTGAATCAAATTTTTTTAAACTAATCAAACCGATCAAATTTTTAAATAAAAATTGAATAAATCGAATAATAAAATATCAATTAATCCAGTCGAAAACCAAATTAACTAAAATAATTAAAATTTTTAAATATTATGAGAGATTTACTAATTAGTTAGGGATATATAAGTTTACTTATTTAGAAATTTATAATTTTTTTATATTTTGATTAATTCAGTTTATTCAATTTAACTAAATAAAAAATTTTAAAATCAAAATTAAATCGAATTAATCGATTTTTTTAAAAAAATTAAAATTTTGAAATAACCGAACTGAATTTTTAAATTCAGTCAGTTTGGGCAAATCGGTTTAACCGAATTTTTGCTCACCCCTACTAGCGGAGCGAGAAGGATGTACGAGAGTGAGCCAGAATGACTCGATACATCCAAGGGACGAGAAGCTGAAAGGAAGACTGCGCAAAGCGACCAAGGTAGAACGGAGAATGTGTTAGGACCCGTACGAGCTAGAGGGGGTAAATAGCTCTGATCGCTTCTCGTCTTGATCTTATGCTCATCGTTTAAATGTGTAACAGAAACCTTGATTCAAATGTGACTCCACATGCACAACTCCTGGATTTTGCTTGGTATCCGGCTCCTTGAGGCGACTAATCCAAGGGTTCGCTCCGAGTTATCTACCTCCACAATAAACTCCTCCTTTTCGGATACCTTCCAGAGGCAGAGAAGTCTCTCACAAGTTTGTTCTTACAAGAACACAATGATACAACAAGAAATAGGAATATAAATACAAATAAATGTAAAAATACCTTTACAAATGAGATATTGCTTTAGATGATTTCTTGTTACTTGGAATAACCTCTTGCTAGTATGGAAATGCAACAGCACTTCATCCTCAAACCCCCAAGAACTAGCTTCTTCTCCTTTAAGCAAAATCATACTTATACAGTTGATGTTAGGGTTGATTTCCGCCTATTAATCGACTGATATACTTTACCAGTCAACTGATTTGGTCAACGACCAAATGGCTTCTGAATCTTCTAAAATCTGTCTGATTTTATCAATTTTCAAATATAGTCGACTGATTTACCAATCAGTCTAATCGATTTATTTCTGTACACTTTTAAAACAACACCAATCAATTGATTACCCTAATCAGTCGACTGATTAACCTGATCAGTTAAATTGATTTATTTCTATTTGGTTATGATCCAAATCAGTCAACTGGTACACATAATCAGTCGAATCAATTTGAGTAAAAAGATACATCTCTAAACGAGATTCATTTCACACTAAAGTTCGTCCCGTTCTGACATCCAAGTTAAAAGTTATAACCTTCGAAAGTTTACTATGTCATTTTTTATTTCCTTTACATGACATCCGATCATCTTTGACTTGTCAAGACGTCCCGTTACCTAGCATATGGTCAACCTTGACCTGCCAGGACTTCACGTTGCCTGACATCCGGTCAACCTCGACCTTGTCTAGCATCCTATCAACCTTGACCTGCTAGGACTTACAATCACCAAGTGTCCGATCAATTTTGATCCACTTGGATTTTTCTCTTGCCAACTTCCCTATTGGACTTCTGATCACCAAGTGTCCGGTCAACCTTGACCCACTTGGACATTCCATCTCGTACCAAGTGTCTGGTCCTTCATGATCCATTTGAACTTCCAGTCTCGTGTCAAGTGTCTGATCATCTATGACCTACTTGGGCTTTCCACCATCATGTATTCAGTCAACCTGGATCCACTTGATACCTAACTAACGTATTGATCAAACATCAAAATCCAACTCGAGTCAAACTGAGCTTGGTCAACTTGGTCAACCTTGACTTGAGGTTGATTGCACCAATAGAATGGAGGAGAAAAATGGTCAACGTGAGGCTGCCCATTTTAGACACCCAAGTAGTCCAGGCGCCTTGACATCTAGACACCTGGATCCATTTCGGACGCCTAAAAGTTCAGGCACTCGGATCCATTCCGAGCACTCGTATACCAATTCCAAGTCAACGTGAGTCGTTGCCGAGACGGATGAAGATGAAGTCTACGTCAGCATAATTTAA
>NW_027432683.1:0-12274 GCF_044706935.1 Curcuma longa
CTGAGTAGAAAAATAGCCAAAGGGGCTATTTACGACTAATCCGAATTTACCTAAAATAAATATAAAGGAGATATTTACCTAAAATAAATAGAAATTCCGATGGCTAAGCTCTTTGGCCCCACCATATATTTGGCTCGAGCCACTTTCATTAAATACGCGGAGGAGACTCTTAAGGAGGAAAGGATTCCACAGATAATCAAATCAAAGCTTCATTACTATACGTGACGTAAATAGAATTTCTTTATATAAGAGTCAATTAAGGATAGGAGCCAGCTGCTTAAACTAAATAACTTGCACCCTCCTCCTAAAGAGCTTATGAAACGCAAGCTGCAACGGACTCAGAAGGGAATTGAGTTCATGGCGTTATTGATAGTTATATTTGCTTTGGTTCGGGTAAAGAGTTATCCGTCTGGCTTCGCACCTGTAGTTTTTGTTAAGGAGTAGGCGTAGCTCCTTATTTAAGCTCGACCATTGGGTTCAAGGAAAGGATATGAAAGACTTATAACTCACCCATAGTACGCGGGAGTTGGAGTTCAAGGCAATTCAGAGTCCGGCAGGCGAAGAAACGTTTAAAGCACCCACTTAGCTTAGCTTCTCTCGTCCCTACCCACCCTTAAACACCGGAAACAGGGTTAGCCGAGGTCATTTAACTCCTAACAAGAGGTCCGCTCCCATCAAAGGAATTCCCAAGAACTGCTGCTTCTGTTCTTTTTGCCTCAGCCCTCTTGTCTTCTTCCGCTCCCTACGTCTGTAGTTTCTGGTGTTGGATAGGCTTAAGTTGCTTCTTTAGTAGTTGACCCTTTCCTTTAAATGAGGGATGCACAAGAGACTTATGAAAGCGGGTGCCCATACGAGGAAAGAAAAGAAAGAATAGTTGTTCCACCAGTGGGTATACGACAGGATAGGCTCAAATAAAGGCTGAGGGCATGAACAATCCTTGAACCCGTTGGAAGTCAGCTCTTTATCAAAGAGTCTTCGTTCCCATTCAAATGTTAGCTGTCCAGGCATCTCCGTAGCTGCTTTTTCCGCCGGATTAGTCGTAAATAGCCCCAAAGGCTATTTCTCTACTCTGCATAGCAGAGGTACTTATATTATATACAGGCGGATTAGTCTACTTAGTCGTAAATAGCCCCTTTGGCTATTTATATGCCTCTGCGTAGCAGAGGTACTTATCTTATATTATATACAGTTAGTCTACTTAGTCGTAAATAGCCCCTTTGGCTATTTATATGCCTCTGCGTAGCAGAGGTACTTATCTTATATTATATACAGTTAGTCTACGCCAAAGGGGCTATTTATCTTCTTCTCGCGGGTTGGCTTTCCAAAGCCTATTCCTTCGCTCCTCCTGTATGCTGTGTACCGCGTGCTGGCTTCCCCATGTTCTTATTAAATTATTGTCATTATTGGCTTACCGATGGATGTCCCTATCTCTATGTGCCTGGCTCCCCGACTACGGATCCCACACTACCCGCTATAAAATAAAGTCAGCATCCATAACCCCAAATGCTACAGGAAGACCTTTATTTGGCCATTAGCGATCGAACAACCTATGAACAGTTGTAGCCTACATAACCTACCTTCCAGACCAAGGGAAAGGGAATAAGGTCTCAGATCACTGTAGTTCTAGACCCCTTTTGATAAACCAGTTCCTGTACTTTGAATGAAAAAAAAAGCTAGTAAAGTAGTCTGGTGAAAGGGCCCGCCTCACCTCTCCCTTTCCCCCTATCACGGAAAGCAACTAAACTACAGTTGACTCACCATGACAAGGGCCAGCGATCTCACTACGAGAAGCTCCTTTACTTTATAATCAAACCAATGCAAAAAAAGAAAAAAAGTCTTTCTTTCTGCCGGGCCTCCACCGACCCCCGATTTGTTCTAAAAAAGCAAACGACGGCCTACCCGCTTTCCTTTCGGTCAGCGGCTCCTCACTCTTTTAGGGGACTTTCTCAAATCCAAAGCTACGCGAAAACAATAATCTTTCCTATAAACATTAAAAAAAAAACAAATGAAAAATGAATTATTGTTTCGCCTTCTCGTTGAAAGTAATTTATTTTTCCATTCAGGTTTCTCAGGCTTATTAAAATCCTGTAGAATCAGAGAAAGTTCAAATTTGCTAGCATTGTTCCCACATACTTCTTCACGAAGTTCAATGATGGTATGAGGGCGCGGAATATGTAAGTTATTCGCCTTTAAAAATTCCCTCAAGCGGGTTTCCACGCTTTGCTGCCAAAAAAGCGTGTTCTCATCTGGCTCCGGCATGGAATTACCAGCTCCAGACGAGGAACCCGATGGATGGCGACGGCTCCCTTTCGTTTGGGAAAGAGGGTAAAGAGGGGATCGATGCATCAGAGGGCTGGGAGCTTAAGTCCTCGGGCACCGATGGAAAAGATCCCCAAGGGGATCCAGGCGCGTTAGAAGGACCAGCATTCGACGGCCCCGCGTTATTCCCACCAGGCGCGGGGTTTACGCTTACGCTGGCTTCCGAGGTTGAAGCGCCAGAACCAGAAGGTAAGACCATGTTCCCGAGATAGGCATCCGTATCGGATGCGAGGAGGACCTTCTGGGCAAATCCTAGAGTGAAGACAAGCCCAGAGGGGAAGCCCGCCTTAACCAAAAAAAGGGAGAGCGCCTTTGTTAAGAAAGCGCTCCCAATCTTGATAGAGAGAGAGCATCCAAATGCATCATAAAAGAAAAAACAAGAATAAAGCGTAGAAGCTACGACCAGTACTCGTAGGAGTGTAGATGCCACTCTCTTCTTCTTTCTAAGAATAGTAGTATCTAAAGTTGAATAACTTCGATTCTTCAATCGAAACATATTACCAATATCAATACAATTACCATTACCTATACCATAACTACGTCTAGAAAGCGATAAAGAACTTCTCTTAACAACCTGACAGTAAGAACGGAAATGCACAGTATACGTACGGAACCCGACGAAGCGCACCGCCATAGAATTTTTACAAAAATGAAGATGTGTTAAACTGTTCAGAGCCATATTTAGAGCCCCGGCTCTGGAAGGCATAGATATCAATGCGAAGATAGTCATTTTCTAATTTTATTTGATAGACAGAAACCCGGAATGCTTGGTTCCGAGGTATTCACGCCTACCAAAGAGGCTCCCTCAGCCGTCCAATGACCCCTACCGAGTTCCCAACTTTCCTTGACGACTCCCAATTCGGGAGCCGTTGGGGGGCGCCTGGGTTCCAACCAGGTGGTGTATCAGCTCCTTAAGAAGGGAGGAAATACACCTTTTGTTGGTCACACCATATCGTGAAGACCAATGTTCAGCCTAAGGACTTCCTTCCATTGAGATTCACAACCGATGTGAGTGCTTCTGGCAATCCACCAGGGGCAACTCGCATGCAGATTTCTCTACGTGCTCATCACGCCTAGTGGGCGGGAGTTGGAAGCTCCCCTCACCCAGGGTAATGAGAACCCTGGATGGTGCCAACCATTTTCAACATTCTATTATATTAGTAGGTGGAATTCCGCGGACCCTGTATACTAAAAGCTCACTAAGTAGTGCTATTCTGTCCTCCGGGGGACTCCACCAAGAGGTTCTTTCTTTCACGTAATTTCGCCTGCCCGTTACACTTCCGTGCCGGAGGATTCGAACCAGTAGTCGGCCCGAAAGTAAGCCCGTAGGAAAGCAGTCAACAGCGTCTGAGGGCCCCCACACTTCCTCAAGAGAAGAGGGGGGCGGGGATGTACCTAATACATTGACTATTGACTTGGCCTTCCTGCCCCGAGAGTGAGGAACTCCTCCCCCGGCACACTAACTATATCTGTTGGGGAAGCGTGCGTAACAAGTTGAGTCGTCACGTTGAGGATGTTCTAGCCGAGGATTTTCCTTATTCAGCTTCATCAGACACTTGTGGTGCTCCTAGCTTGGGCTTAGCTACTTTAAGTCTTGTTCATGAGGTCTCTCTGCCCACCTACTCAGAATCGTATTTAGGTACCCCGAGGGACTAGATCTTATTCTTTCGATTCCCCTGAGGCTCCTAGCAAGGAAAGAAGGTAGGTCGGGTACGGCCGTTCTCCAATTCGTGATAATAGGCAGAGGACTAAGCCGATTTACGAGTACGAGACTTTCCAGATTTGAAGAATGGACTCCTTAAATTCATTGTTTTCTTTGCAAAAAGAGAAGGAAGTGGGCTTAGCGCCAGATAAAGAAGGTAGTTGATTCTTCTTTATTAACGATCCACGGACTTGAAGAGAGAATCGATAATTAAAGGATTTCGTCCAACGTGGGCTTCCTTTGATTCGGCTCTCTTCTCTATCTTTGCTTCGACTTTCTATACGTCACATCGTGAAGCAGCTCGCTTATCAAATAGGAACCCTTTCCTTTAGGGGAGCTATTCTATTTATTTTATTACCCCTAACCCTAAAGAAAGGTTATTGGCGAGGGCTGGATTCGAACCCGCGCTAAGCTAAAGATAGAATTCCAAGGTAGCTAGTCCCGGCGCCCTCCGCGCTAAGCCTTATGCCTAGTCTTATGAAAGAATGTATGCTTACCTTTTTCGAAACTTTCCAGTTCTATGTAGAAACTATGTAGACGAGAAGGGTGATACGCAAGCAAGTAGTACTTCAGCTAAGAACTAGGACTTTCACCCTCAACCGTAAAAGAATTAGCCGAACTGAGGAGTGGAGTGGTACCAATCCAACTCTGCTTAGTCCCGGCATGAGCCAAATATTGATTTAACCCGGCATGAGTATTGATTCAAGAGGATTAGTCTTTTGCCTCACTAACCTAGTCTGATTCTGATTCTTTCATACGCAAATTACTGGTATTACGAACTTAATATATATACGGGGCGTCCGCACTGAAGATGAGGGAAAAGAGTGATAGCCGAGTAGGGCTTGAAGCTGATTCCGAAACCTAGCTAGTCCGATTACTTTTCTATATTAGGATATAGAATAGGTCTGAAATCGTTACTAGAAGCTGAAGATGAGGCCCGACCAACTCTCTTTCTTTACCGAGAGAGATGTTCCGATGAAGCAGACTAGACTGAGGGAATGGTGTACCAACTAATCCTACTACCGAGCCTACTTTGCTGTGCCTACTGACTGTGCCAGGCGTACTAAGCCTACTTTCTTTGTCCGCTTTGTCCGAGCCTACTAATGGTTCTGGCCTACTGACCTTGCTCAACAGCTGATGGTACTAACCCGAGCCTACTTTCGAGACTACTGACTTTCTTTCCCTTATTAGTCAAGGGGGCTACTCTGACTTACTTCTCCGCCTACCAAACTAAACTCCTTCCTTTTCCAAAGCAGCAGATGTAGCTCAAAGCCGTACTTGCTTGTCTTGATGTTCGGTTTACACGAATTGGAATAGATAGGGAGGCCGCTAGGCATCCAGCCCTACTACAGCCGATAGCCCTAGTACTACCTGCGCCTTAGGACGGCGGTTAGGGCATTACAAGATCAACTAATCCGAAAGAAAATGCCTCAGCCGCTTCGAAACAGCTTACTTTGCCGAGCCAGCATCAACTTCTCTATTGACGTTTGCGCCCGTGCCATCAACCGAGAAGGCGGAAGAGCCTATTTCACAACAAGCCCAGCAGCCAGCCTTCTTCTTTTTTAGCTATCCTGTTGTAGATCCGAAGAGACTACTATTTAGGCAATAACCTTCCTATTCCGATTTAGGATCTTCCGAGTTGACGTATATAAGTCAAAAATAGGCTCGTGAGGCTAATCCTCAGTTGCTTTCCTTGCCTCAGGTCTAGTTCCGATGGAAGCCCAGTTAAGTAGAATATCCGTATAAAGAAGAAAGTACAGACTAGGTTTGTTAGGGCAGGAAGAGGCCAACCCAAGCCAATCCTCACTTTCATGACTGAGGGAGAGGGACAATCTTCCGATTTGCCTTACTATCGCGGGTAATCCGATTTGCCTCATCTTCCGTTTCTAGTATGGATACGGCATCTGAAGACTAGATAGAGGCGGGGATTAGCTTTCTCGGAGTAAGACAGTCTAAATCGCACTCGATAAATGACTTTTGAATCGACAGATGAGAGGGAAAGAAGGAATGGAATTGTTATACCTAAAACAAGTTCTCAAATGAGTTGATTAGCCTAGAACTTCTCCAACGATTCGAAGTGTCGTGGCTCACAACGTTGACTTGGTTAGCTTCGCTTTCCTTAAGCTCACAACCTTGCCCTCTTAAGTTTAGGAAAGCGACGAAGCAGATAGTTTAGTTCAGAAGTGAATTAGCTCATCTCGAGTGTAGTTCAGGGACTATCAGGAAGAATCGGAATGAGGGATGGGTAAGAATAGTTTCAGTAGGTTCCCCCCATCTATACAATAACACTGCGGTGCAACAAAACTTCTAGTTGAGTAAGGATCATAGCCGAAGTCCTCATCTAGTAGAACTAGCCTCATATATTGTTCTTTCTCGCAGGCGAAGGAAGCTTTGAGTCCGGTTGTTAGCAGTCGAAGTCAAAATCTCAGTCTAAGTCGCTCACCTCGTCCCTGCTCTTGAATCCTCTCTCCGGGCAGTGAGATCTCGAGTGGGCATTTCGAGTAAGCTTTAGCTGATGAAAGAGAAAGCCATATCGGAATTTATATTTATTTTAGGCCTCCTCTCCCCTTGCCTTGAAAAAGAACTGTTAGGGCCCGGCCTCCTGCATTGATCAACTCTAGCCCGATCCAGCAATCATAGCAAGATTCTCTACTAGATACTGAAGTCGGTCCAAAGCGCATCTAGAGGATCGAACAAGAATTTCAGTAGAGTAGAATGAAGTTGGCTAATCGCACTTTCTTTAGTCCTCTTTCTTCCCCCCGTTCTGTATACGACGGAAATGTTTACAGCCGAGTCTTTCCTGTCAATGTTCTTTCCACAAAATAGCATATCTAAGGAAAAAAATGCATTTTTGAGAGAAAAGAAGCGATCCTTTTATTTAGTTATCTTTGCAGGGAAAACCAAGTCCATAGGGTTTAGGTTATAGGCATGCTTTTTCCTTCGATTTCTTTATAGTTAGACTTTCTTTCCCGGAGTTTTTTACAGCAACCTTTCTCCTATTGGGAGTGTAGCGGGAGTCAGAATTCCTATTGACCCAGTTGAAGTACTAAGCACTAGCGAAAGGGATGGACAACTAGGGCCCTAAAATAAATATAAATTGCGGCAGCATAGAGCTTTTATTTTGATATGTTTGTTTGTATAGGGTTGGGCTAACGATCTTTCCCCAAGAGTGCCCTAATGCCACTTGGCAGTGTAATTATATTTGGCACTCCTAAAGAAGTGAATCCCGGGAAGTTCAGAGTTCATGCTAATGGTAGGAATGCAGTCTCGGTCGGTGCGTGCCAAGCTTCCTCACACCACGGGCGCGGTGCTAGAGGATTCCCTATTCCCCTGTTTTATACAGTAGGCAGAGACAAGGCAAATAGCCTATATACATGAATCTTACTCAACGAATCGCCCAAGCCTTCTAGTGATCAACTCATGAGATCCTTATCGGATTGATGCCGCAAATCGGATGCTTTTTAATCTATTCCTTAAGCGAAAGCAGAAGAGGGGATTTCTTTGGGGGCGGGATTAGCCTTTTTTGCCACTAGTGAAATTAGAATGCAAGCTGTTTTTGTTCGAGAATCCACTGCACATCCATAGGCTATTAGGGAGGGTTGCGCAAGTGAATGAAGAAGGCCTAGGACATTCATTAAAAGAAGACAGACTTTCAGGGGTTTGCATGGATGTCTTTACTTGTTGGGTAAGCCACTCTATGGCTATGTTGGATGTTGCCTTCTAGCATTAGATATCCACGAGCAAAAGAGGATTCCCAACATGGGACAGGTGAGGTTTGGATTGCTGCTAGCTAGGGATTGGGGTAGGGGATAAAGGCATCCAATGCAATGAAGAAGACAATGCGCAAAGGACTGCTTTCGATTCTTTCTTGTCTATAGGATTCTGTTGAGAAGAAGGGACAACCATCCGACTCGAAGACTGCAAATAAGAATCAACTTCCATTCAAGATAGCAGAAGGCGGGGAAGACCCTTATTTACTTCGCTCTCCAGATCGCAAGCAAGAATTGTTAGATGCGCAGAGTTACCGAAGAAAAGAATTTCTGCTATCGGAAGCTATTGTTTATTCGTACGCACGGGATATTCGATTTGTTCTCCTAACCTGCTTATTGATTGGATTTTCTGTTTGGTGGTTCTATGTACCGGTACAACATTAGAGAGCCAGATTGGATAAGTGCTGACAATTTGGCCTTTTTTGTTTGTTCCTTGCACTTTTTTACTCCATTCTGGACGAATTCTTCGAAGTTTTTTCTTTCATACTATAATAAAGAGAATTAAAATTTATTATTTTCTCTTTTAGGTAATTTGAATTCTGGCATGACTGGCAACTTGTGCACCACAATCTTGGTGTCTAATCCGGGCATATCCTCATTTGACCAAGCGAAGACATCTTGATATTCTGTGAGGAATCTGATCAGATCCTTTTTCGGTGAAAAGCCGCTAAGCCCTTGTCACTCTCGGTGGTTTGCCTCGGTTCCCACAGGTCTTATAGAGAATGGTCTGTGTGGAGTGGATAGTAACGGTTGTTACACCGCAAACCACCACACCACCTCCGGCTTTAGGTTGGTTAAGACCTAAAGACTTTTCTAAGAAATTGTGATCGCGATCTCCCCCGCCAATCAAGAAACCAGGAAAACTGGTTGAAGGAAAACCAAAAATTGGAACTGGGTTAGGAACCTTCCGCAGCCGACAAATCAAGTCAATGCACTTCCATGCATAGCCAAAACGCACCAAATCTTCTTCAGTGCGATTGACCCATGGACGGAAGGATATGACTAGAGCATCAAGCAGCTCCTCAATTGTAACGGTTGGCGACATCGCCACTCGATAATACCATGAGAGGTAAGATAACCATTGCCTCATCCACTCACGCAATTGCGTGTACTCTAACAAGTCCATGTCCTCAGAGTTCATATAGAACTCACTAGGAAGAGGATCTATACACTTAGGAGCAACCAAGCGCCTAAGGATAGAAACACATAGACCATAAGAATAAGGATTGATCGGGTGTCCCCAACCAAGCCAGAGATTAAAAGGCATCCGAAGCCGCATCCAAGCTACCTCAACACGAAGAAAGTGAGGAGATAACCTGTATACAAGCTGGGATAATTGCTTATAACCAGCACCACCTATACGCCGCGCTGAATAGTATACAACCCATGAATTCCTAATAATCCATGAGGGTGATATACGTTCCGAAGAGCAGACAGAGACACTGGAGATAAGTCTACAGTGCCCGTCCTTATTCGAAACCGCTTGGCAAACTCTAAACAACCAGACGTGGAGATCAGGCTTTTATGCATAGATATGCTAACGCCTAAATCAGCCACAGCCTGCTGGTAGAGCATTGCTACTGATTTGTCAGCAATAACAATGTCATCACCCAACAAAGCATATGAGTGAAAGCGTCGACCTGGGTACACCTGTTCCGCACAATACCACACTCAAAAGTGATGGGATAGAGCGAACAAAGGCCAAGAGGCAAAATATCCCAACGGTTGACCAACTTTAAATGAAACTGTGGATTTCATTTTTGTCTTAACGAAAGGAACATGAAAGATATTAGTTCCTAACGCTGCCTCCACAGCAGCACCGAAGCATTCGATCATAATGCCCTCCATCACTGCCAACGGAAACCGATCGGTAGCCGACGACAGATCAAAGGACCAATATGATGAATGGCCAACTATATAATCCAAAGGTTTAGTTTGATTATAAGTACCATCCGTTTTTAGTGTCTTCAATAAAGAAGCACACCGGACCTTTCAACATTCTTTGAATTACATAGTTTCCAATGGCGAAGATCCTTCTCTTGCCAGATCCGGGAAAAGAACAACCTAGCATTCCTAGTCTAACCGGCAACATTTCGTATACCGAAGAGACATTGGAAAAGGCTAAAGTATAGTCATTAAATAATGAACTACACAACTTATCAAGTACCTTATTACCAACTTCGTCAAATGCGAATCTGGTAGTCTTAACTGATAAGGGCCCATATGAGCCATATCCATTCGACACATTCATCATAAGAAGAACGGTGAACGAATATCGTTCATATGCTTCAACACAAAACGAAGAGAAAGCTGCTCTCCGCCTGTGCGGATCAATTCTCTTACGTCGGATGAGCGCCGAAGCGTACTCACCCATAGTCGGAAGAGACTTGAAGGTTGGCAGCCATCGGACTCCCGTATGTAACGGGATTGAGGTAACTGCAGGAAGAGATCTACTAAAGAGAGTTTTGACTTTCTTTCTCAACTTTAGGACAATAGTCCTGAGGCTATCCACAGAAATGGAAGGTTCAGAGACAATTGTCTTAAATGTCTTCTTAGATACAGCTGGCGCAACTAATATGATGCGACAGACAGTAAATAAAAAATAGCGTACCAACATGTCAGCCTTCTCATCATGGCGATATATCATCAGCCGATGAAAAGAAGGGATGACACGCGGATATCCCTTTCTTGTCAAGGATATAGGAAAGGACAAGGAATGACGGTAAGCCTTATCGTCAATTCCTCCATAAGCCTTCATCAGTGACGAGCTACACTGCTTATAATAAAGCGCAGTGGTCAAAGCCCCACCATGTTTATACTTATGAATTATGTCCTTGCACACCAAGTGTGATGCAATAGACAACTCCTTAGTGAGACCATCCGTAAGTAGTCAGTATCAAAATAACCTTGCTAAAGAGCGATTTCAATACCCGAGAATCTTCTCTTATTCTCTGCCCCCACAGGTCTCAGTTTGTTCAATGTTTGGTAAAGATCTAGTCTCGAACCTCTCAACTTCCTCTTCAGCAGGTGGTTCATTAGCTCCTTCGGTCTTGTCAACCTCAATTCCCATTGCATCAGAATCAATCTCGACAGCAGATTCATAGCCAGTAGTCTCAAGGACAGTCACATTCATTGGGTCATAAGAAGAGATCTTTGGCATCCTGAAAGTAGGAAATAAGGAAAAGGTTTCTAATTGAATTTTAGAAAAAAGAGAATTTTATTGTTTTCATAGTCTGATAAAGAAGTGCCGGCTACAAGTACTCAATTACTAAACATTTGACCGAAAACCCGGCTCATTCCCCTAAGGGCACAGCCTCCCAGTTCTGGAGAGCCTCGGCAGAGTGAGCAGGATAGAGAATAGTGGAAGCATCACAGTCAGCTTCTTCTATAGTGACCATCACATCAGTCTCAGTCATTGAAGTCTCATCTTCTTTGAACAGCTCAGCCAATGCTTCCTTAGGGATTCCCACGGTGATCCAGTCAATGTGTGGAATTCAAATAGCAGGATTGTCTTCTTTCGCTCCAGCTCCAGGGCATAGAAGACTATTTTGATAGGGTTTGGTCTGCTTGATGTGTGGTATACTTTGAGTCATTATCTTCCCAAACCTTCCTCTCCTTTCAGTCGAGCGTCTTTCGAACCTGTGCTTCTCTTGATTGAGAAGGACTTACACCATCCGGGGACCGGCTTTGCGAGACCATTTCGGTCACACTGCTGGATAAGAATCTTCCTCTCTCAGGCTAAGGCTCATTGGGCGCAGGTTTCTCGATCCACTTTCTTAGTCAGTTGAAGAAGAGAGTTCACCAAGACGAAGAAAGACTTTCTGATCTTGTACAAAGAACACCAAGCCACTCTCGTCTCGATGAAAGTCGAAGCAGGGAAAGCTAAAATCAGTCTCAAACCCAATATCCTAACTGCACACTCGCTATACACACAGAGTGGAAATAGTGTAGAAAACCACTGCCTCAACCAACTAACCGGGATCGCAAGGCATAGCAGCCGTTGATTCCGAACCAAGCTCAGACTCATTCCAGGTCCGACTCTCCTAGTCCAGTTTGACCGATCTTTCGTCCTCAGCCTCTCCTGGCGAAGCGTAACCCTCCGTTTATTTAAAAATCCCAATCTCCCACCTGATTCCACTCCGGGAACTACCGTGCCCATTAGCGAAGGAAAGGCGAGGCCTAATATAAAAGTAAATTCCAGGCACCCTTATATATATGGCGCTGTTATTATTTATATAAGATAATGCCCATAGATCCCGAGCCCAGGGGATCAAAAGCAATGAAACCAACGATGTATTCTCAATCTTCCGAGGGGAATTACTAACTCAAGGCGGCATTTAAGCCTTCTGATTCATATCCTTTTCCCACTCCCAAGTGCCAAGAATTTCGTAGGTAAGAAAACGAGTGGCTAGTTCGTTTTGGTATCTACGGGTACCTACTTTTGAGTTGTAGGCTTCCTACAGAAAAGTCCGACATCCTTCGT
>NW_027432684.1:0-7303 GCF_044706935.1 Curcuma longa
GTTAGCAGCTAGAGAGAGAAGATTTTAATAGTGTTGAGCTTGGCCATTAGAGCAAATGTTTCTTGGTAATCGATGCCATAGAATTGTGAGAATCCCTTGGCTACAAGATATGCCTTTAGTTTTTCAACTGTACCATTAGCTTTGTGTTTGGCTTTAAAAATCCATTTGCACCCAATTGCTTTCACCGATGATAATGATATCATCGATATAGACAATAAGAATGGTGATCTGCCTCTGAGGAGAGATTTTTACAAATAAGGTGTGATTTGCTTGACACTGAGTGTATCCATGCTTTGTCACAAAAGTAGCAAGTTTGTCGAACCATGCCCTTGAGATTGTTTAAGACCATATAATGACTTGTGAAGCTTGCATACCTTGTTGTTATGGGTGCCAAGGTGGGAGGAATTTTCATGTAGATTTCTTCTTCCAAGTTGCCATTTAGAAAGGCATTTTTGATGTCCAGTTGGTGTGAATGACATGCCTTGTTAGTAGCCAGAGAGAATAAGATTCTGATAGTGTTGAGCTTGGTCACCAGAGCAAATGTTTCTTGGTAATCAATGTCATATGATTGTGAGAATCCCTTAGGTACAAGACATGCCTAGTCTTCAACTGTACCATTAGCTTTGTGTTTGGCTTTAAAAATTCATTTGTACCCAATTGCTTTCTTTCCCTATGGCAGTACACAAACAGACTGTGTAACATTCTTTTGTAGGGTTTTTACTTCCTCACCGACAACTTTTCTCCATTTAGGGTGTTTGAGAGTTTCATTAGTCATAGTTCAATCAGGAACAACAGTGGATCCTATTACTGGTGAAGAAAAGAAAGGAAAGGAAAGGCTGGTTTTTAATTATAAGACCTTAAATGACAACACTCATAAAGACCAATATTCACTGCCTGGGATTAATCTTATCCTAAAGAAGATCGGAAACAGTAAGATATTCTCTAAATTTGACCTGCGGTCTGGATTTCACCAGGTCATGATGCATCCGGATTCTGTTCCCTGGAATTGCCTTGGGTCCCACAAGAAGGTTATTTGAATGGCTAGTCATGCCATTTGGTTTGAAGAATGCTCCCGCTGTTTTCCAAGAAAGATGGATAATTGTTTCCAAGGATGTCAGGACTTTCTAGTTGTATATATTGATGATATTCTGGTATCCACCTAATGAAGAATTGCATTGTCAGCATTTAGAAAGAATGTTGGATATCTGCCAAAGGGAAGGATTGGTTCTTTCACCCATAAAAATGAAGTTGGCTCAAATAGAAATGGAATTCTTGGGAGTAATCATTGGAAAAAAAACAGAAGAATCAAGTTGCAGCCCCATATTATCAAAAAAATTATTGACTTTGATGCAGAAAACCCTAACCACTTTAAAAGGATTAAGGTCCTTTTTGGGTATTCTAAACTATACTCGGTCTCATATTCCTAACTTGAGCAGATTATTGGGGCCCTTATATTCTAAGACTTCACCGCATGGAGATAGAAGGTTTAAACCTTCTGATTGGGAGATTATTAAAAAGATCAAGGTTCTGGTTAAAGATTTACCAGACCTAGAGCTTCCCCCTGAAAACTCTTATATAATAATCGAGACGGATGGCTGTATGGAGGGATGGGGTGGAGTATGCAAATGGAAGAAGTCAAAATTTGACTCAAAAGGCACGGAGAAAATCTGTGCTTATGCAAGCGGTAAATTTCCTGTTCTTAAATCTACTATTGATGCGGAAATTTATGCCGGCCTATTTAAGCCTTAACATCCATGAAAATCCATTACTTAGACCAGAAAGAAATAACTCTAAGAACTGATTGTTATGCTATAATAAAGTTCTTTAACAAAACAGTCAGTAATAAACCATCTCGTGTGAGGTGGATTTCTTTTGTGGACTGATATTACAGGAACAGGTGTGGAAATAAAATTTGAACACATCGAAGGCACCAATAATGCATTAGCTGATGCGCTGTCACGGCTAGTGCACCATGTGATAATTAAAGACGGTGTGATGGAGAAAAGCATGATGGACAAGGAATATCAGCTACTGCAGCAAGTGGAGGACTCAATGGTTGAAGTTCAAGATGCTCCCGTGATGGTAAAGAAAGCTTTGGGAAGGACGATTCTCGCACTATACGCATCCCTGACAACTCTGTAGATAATGCATGACAACTCTGTGAATAATGTACGAAAAAGAACTGAGCCCCGGGGAGCCGTTCTTTTTCATAAGTGGTATCTCGTTCAAAAACTAGGTTCGGCTAATGGTTTTGGCCGGCCAGGCTTTAATAATTGAGGGTAGTGGACAAATGCATGATAGGAAAGGAAAAGACGTGATGGGGCCCTTTGTGTACCCGGTCTTGCTTATCCTCATCACCATACTGTCCTATAAAAAGCCCTAGCGTGCTCTTAGCAGAACACACAGAAAAACTCTGGAGTTCTACTAAGAATTGTAAAAGAGCTTGAGTGTGACTAAGAGTGTATGTAAGAAAGTTTGTAAGTTGCTTTTCTTGAGTTCAAGTGCTTTGATTGCTTATACTCAAGCGATCCTTTCATCGTTTTATCTTGGTATCAGAGCGTGGTTCTTGCAACTATGATGTTTTTTGGCTAAGTTCTTATAAGGTATTCAGGTGAAGCAGTCCAAAAGGTATGAATGCATCTTAGATCATGATGTGAAGTTTATTAATAAATGAATTATTTTAGCGTCTGAACCCTATATGGAGCTGTGAAAGGCTTTAGTAAGGTCAAAAGGCAGGAGGCTGAAGAGGACCTGAAACTTGATTTCATGGTGAGCTTGAAGGGTAAGGAACTAAACTTAATTCATTTAGTAGTAAATCATGTGGAAAGATTTGAAAAATCTGTTAAAGATTGGTATCATAACTCGAGGACTGTGGATCTAGAATACCTTAATCTTGAAGCAAAAGTTTCCCTTGAAGGCATTTCCAACAATATTGGGGTCATTTATGATAGACTTTTATTACATTCTAAAGTATCAATCTCTGAGTACAAGAGTTTGCTTGAAGTTCTAAAGCAAAATCATTTAGAAACTGCTCAAGCTTTGCAGGAGTCTTTAAAGCAGCAGAGGGAATTGCAACAAGCTGTTCTACAGCTACAGAAGGAAATCCTATTTAGTAAACCTCTTACTGCAGGAGACGTAAGGAATCTGGTGTTAGAAATTTCCCAACAACCGAAGAGAATAGAAGAACAAGCTACCAAGTTGATTCTTGAAGTTAAAAATCAAATCAGGCGAATTGAGGAGGTAATGAATGAAGTAAAAAGAAGAGTTTCATGAATAACCCTCCCTCCTCTTGCACTGAAGATTACCTTAACGCCTTGGAGGTAACACAAGCAATTAGTTCACCAGCTGTTGGCTTTAGAACAGTTGAAAAGGCTACAAGTAGTGATATAAACAGGCAAAACAATACAATTATTGAGCTATTGTTAACTCTTAACAAAGCTAGATCTCTTGCTAGCAAAGCCTGTTGTTTCTGAATCTTCTAAACAGGTGGAAGTCTTAGCAAAACAGCTTGAAGGGCTTAATCTGTCATCTATCACAAAGAAGAAAGAACCGTTTTACGTCTACAAGGATCCTCTGAAAATTTATAAGGAGGAAAAAGAGAAATTAAATGGCAGCAAGGAGTAGACCAACCATCACTGAAGGTAGAAGCAGAACGGAAGTCACTGAACCAGTAACATCTTCTCAAGAAGACCAAATAAGGAGCTATCGAAGAATGGCAAGGTTACGTTACGAAGCTCAAAGAAGGCTACAAGGGGCTAGAAACGGAACAAGGACTCTGGAGAGTCAACTTAATCCTGAAGCAGAATTGTAAAAGAGCTTGAGTGTGACTAAGAGTGTCTGTAAGAAGTTTTTAAGTCGCTTTTCTTGAGTTCAAGTGCTTTGATCGCCTATACTCAAGCGATCCTTTCATCGTTTTATCTTGTTGTTTTGCCGGTTTATATCACTACTTGTAGCCTTTTCAACTGTTATAAAGCCAACAGCTGGTGAACTAATTGCTTTTGTGTTACCTCCAAGGCGTTAAGGTAATCTTCAGTGCAAGAGGAGGGAGGGTTATTCATGAAACTTTTCTTTTTACTTCATTCATTACCTCCTCAATTCGCCTGATTTGATTTTTAACTTCAAGAATCAACTTGGTAGCTTGTTCTTCTATTCTCTTCGGTTGCTGGGAAATTTCTAACACCAGATTCCTTACGTCTCCTGCAGTAAGAGGTTTACTAAATAGGATTTCCTTCTGTAAGCTGTAGAACAGCTTGTTGCAATTCCCTCTGCTGCTTTAAAGACTCCTGCAAAGCTTGAGCAGTTTCTAAATGATTTTGCTTTAGAACTTCAAGCAAACTCTTGTACTCAGAGATTGATACTTTAGAATGTAATAAAAGTCTATCATAAATGACCCCAATATTGTTGGAAATGCCTTCAAGGGAAACTTTTGCTTCAAGATTAAGGTATTCTAGATCCACAGTCCTCGAGTTATGATACCAATCTTTAACAGATTTTTCAAATCTTTCCGACATGATTTATTACTAAATGAATTAAGTTTAGTTCCTTACCCTTCAAGCTCACCATGAAATCAAGTTTCAGATCCTCTTCGGCCTCCTGCCTTTTGACCTTACTAAAGTCTTTCACAGCTCCATATAGGGTTCAGACGCTAAAATAATTCATTTATTAATAAACTTCATATCATGATCTAAGATGCATTCATACCTTTTGGACTGCTTCACCTGAATACCTTATAAGAACTTAGCCAAAAAACATCATAGTTGCAAGAATCACGCTCTGATACCAAGATAAAACGATGAAAGGATCGCTTGAGTATAGGCGATCAAAGCACTTGAACTCAAGAAAAGCAACTTACAAACTTTCTTACAGACACTCTTAGTCACACTCAAGCTCTTTTACAATTCTTAGTAGAACTCCAGAGTTTTTCTGTGTGTTCTGCTAAGAGCACGCTAGGGCTTTTTATAGGCAGTACGGTGATTAGGATAAGCAAGACCGGGTACACAAAGGGCCCCATCACTCCCTTTCTCATGCATTCTGCCCACTACCCTCAATTATTAAAGCCTGGCCGGCCAAAACCATTAGCCGAACCTAGTTTTACAATACCACTAATGAAAAAAGAACGTCTCCCCCGGGGCTCAGTTCTTTCGTACATTATTCACAGAGTTGTCATGCATTATCTACAGAGTTGTCAGGGATGCGTATAGTGCGAGAATCGTCCTTCCCAAGCTCTTCTTTACCATCACGGGAGCATCTTTGAACTTGACCATTGAGTCCTCCACTTGCTGCAGTAGCTGATATTCCTTATCCATCATGCTTTTCTCCATCACACCATCTTTAATTATCACATGGTGCACTAGCCTTGACAGCGCATCAGCTAATGCATTATTGGTGCCTTCGATGTGTTCAAATTTTATTTCCACACCTGTTCCTGTAATATAATCCACAAAAGAGATCCACCTCACACGAGATGGTTTATTACTGACTGTTTTGTTAAAGAACTTTATTATAGCATAACAATCAGTTCTTAGAGTTATTTCTTTCTGGTCTAAGTAATGGATTTTCATGGATGTTAAGGCTTCCATGCAGGCATAAATTTCCGCATCAATAGTAGATTTAAGAACAAGAAATTTACCGCTTGCATAAGCACAGATTTTCTCCGTGCCTTTCAAGTCAAATTTTGACTTCTTCCATTTGCATACTCCACCTCATCCCTCCATACAGCCATCTATCTCGATTATTATGTAGGAGTTTTCAGGGGGAAGCTCTAGGTCTTGTAAACCCTTAGACCAGAACCTTGATCTTTTTAATAATCTCCCAATCAAAAGGTTTAAACCTTCTATCTCCATGCGGTGAAGTCTTAAAGATAAGGGCCCCAATAATCTGCTCAAGTTAGGAATATGAGACCGAGCATAGTTTAGAATACCCAAAAGTACCTTAATCCTTTTAAAGTGGTTAGGGTTTCTTCATCAAAGTCAATAATTTTTTTGATAATATGGGGCTGCAACTTGATTCTTCTGTTTCCAATGATTACTCCCAAGAATTCCATTTCTATTTGAGCCAACTTCATTTTTGTGGGTGAAAGAACCAATCCTTCCCTTTGGCAGATATCCAACATTCTTTCTAAATGCTGACAATGCAATTCTTCATTAGGTGAGAATACCAGAATATCATCAATATATACAACTAGAAAGTCCTGACATCCTTGGAAACAATTATCCATCTTTCTTTGGAAAACCGCGGGAGCATTCTTCAAACCAAATGGCATGACTAGCCATTCAAATAACCCTTGTGGGACAAGAAAAGCCGTCCAGGGAACAGAATCCGGATGCATCATGACCTGGTGAAATCCAGACCGCAGGTCAAATTTAGAGAATATCTTACTGTTTCCGATCTTCTTTAGGATAAGATTAATCCCAGGCAGTGAATATTGGTCTTTATGAGTGTTGTCATTTAAGGTCTTATAATTAAAAACCAGCCTTTCCTTTCCTTTCTTTTCTTCACCAGTAATAGGATCCACTGTTGTTCCTGATTGAACTATGACTAATGAAACTCTCAAACACCCTAAATGGAGAAAAGTTGTCGGTGAGGAAGTAAAAACCCTACAAAAGAATGTTACACAGTCTGTTTGTGTACTGCCATAGGGAAAGAAAGCAATTGGGTACAAATGAATTTTTAAAGCCAAACACAAAGCTAATGGTACAGTTGAAGACTAGGCATGTCTTGTACCTAAGGGATTCTCACAATCATATGACATTGATTACCAAGAAACATTTGCTCTGGTGACCAAGCTCAACACTATCAGAATCTTATTCTCTCTGGCTACTAACAAGGCATGTCATTCACACCAACTGGACATCAAAAATGCCTTTCTAAATGGCAACTTGGAAGAAGAAATCTACATGAAAATTCCTCCCACCTTGGCACCCATAACAACAAGGTATGCAAGCTTCACAAGTCATTATATGGTCTTAAACTCTAAGGGCATGGTTCGACAAACTTGCTACTTTTGTGACAAAGCATGGATACACTCAGTGTCAAGCAAATCACACCTTATTTGTAAAAATCTCTCCTCAGAGGCAGATCACCATTCTTATTGTCTATATCGATGATATCATTATCATCGGTGAAAGCAATTGGGTGCAAATGGATTTTTAAAGCCAAACACAAAGCTAATGGTACAGTTGAAAAACTAAAGGCATATCTTGTAGCCAAGGGATTCTCACAATTCTATGGCATCGATTACCAAGAAACATTTGCTCTAATGGCCAAGCTCAACACTATTAAAATCTTTCTCTCTAGCTGCTAA